>NC_064848.1:138966643-139131643 GCF_024139225.1 Suncus etruscus | reverse complement strand
GGTTACTCCTGGCTATGTGCTCAGAAGTTGCTCCTGGCTTGGGGGACCATATGGGACACCGGGGGATCGAACCGCAGTCCGTCCAAGGCTAGCGCAGGCAAGGCAGGCACCTTACCTTTAGCGCCACCGCCCGGCCCCAAGGCGTTTGCCTTTCATGCAGGAGGTCATCAGTTCGAATGACGTCCCATATGGTCCCCCGTGCCTGCCAGGAGCAATTTCTGAACCTGGAGCCAGGAATAACCCCTGAGCACTGCCGGGTGTGACCCAAAAACCACACACACACACACACACACACAAAAAGACAGGGACAGACTGGGAAATAGTTCAAAAGGCTGGAGCACAAGCTTTGCATATGGGAAGCTTGGTTCCATCCACAGCACCTATTGAGCACAGCTGAGGGGGATTCCCAAGCATGGTATCTATAGGAACCCATGAGCACTGCTAAAAATGGGGAGAGGAGGGAAGAAGGAAAGAAGGGAATGAGGGAAGGAAGGAACGAACGAACGAACGAAAGTAGGAAGAGAGGGAGGGAAGAAGGAAGGAAGAAAGGAAGGAAGGGAAAAAAGGAAGAAAGGAAGGAGATGGAGGGGAGAGGAAGGGAGGAAGTCCCTGACTGTCCTGTCCAGCAGCAATACTTTTCAAGGACACTAGATGGCGGGCAGGCTCCACATCCGGTTTTCTTTTCTAGTAAGTGCGGTCAGAAGAAAAATCAGTTTCCCACTTTTTTTATTTTGTGGGGAGCACACCCAGCTGTACTTAAAGAGTTTTCTTTTTGAGGAACCAGAGAAGAAACCTAAGTTCAAGGTTTGTTCCAAGCAGTAAGGACAAACAGCAGGTTGACTAGAGAGATTCAGCTCCCTTCAAGGGCCTGCGCCACTCTGTGTCCAGGACTCCTGGTGTTATCCCTGTGCCCACTTCAGGGGCCCAGGAGGTTCACAGCCAGGCCAACTCACAACACAGACCCACCCTTGAGGAAGCTCTGAGGCCTCGTTCTGGGCCAGAGGGTGTGTCATGGGGCCACTGGTCCAAGTCTGGCGGATGAGTCTTCCTTGAGGATTCCAGAGTGGTTGACTAACATTCATCAACGCTGACGCAGAGCTCTGGACATCAAGAGGGCCTCGCCTTGCAGAACTGAGTGGGGAAACTGAGATATGGAGTGGGGAAGCTGCTTGGCTCCATTAGTCAGTGGCATCAGGTGATGACTGTGTCCCGGGCCAGTTGTCCTTAGAAGCAGGGATGGTGGACAGGACAGAAGGGCAACCCAAGAGCAGGCAATGGGCCTTTCTTTTTTTTTTTTTTTTTTGGTTTTTCGGGCCACACCCATTAGATGCTCAGGGGTTACTCCTGGCTACGCGCTCAGAAATTGTCCCTGGCTTGGGGGGACCATATGGGACGCCGGGGGATCGAACCGTGGTCCTTCCTTGGCTAGCGCTTGCAAGGCAGACACCTTACCTCTAGCGCCACCTCGCCGGCCCCGCAATGGGCCTTTCTTTAGCATCGCGTCAGGTAGGCTGATTGAGCCATCATCAGAAATCACAAGTGGTCCCCTGGCCTCACCAGCTCCGCTTTCTGAGGACTCCGAAACCAGAAGTCTAGATCACTGTGCACAGTCCTCCAGCCCAGCTGCTTGCAGAAGAGGAGCTAATACTCCTTAGGGGCTGAGAGCACTAGCTCAGAGCTGGAAGCCAGCTGAAAGCCTTAAGAAACTGGTGACTGGAGGTTGCGCTTTTGAGTCACATACTTACTCCCTGCCTGATTCTTTGCAAAGGCCGTAGGCTGCCGCGGGGGGTGGGGGTGGGGTGGGTGGGTGGGTTGGGGGCAGTACTTCAAAGCCTGAGGGACCTGTGGGGCCCAAATGCTGGATGGGGCCAAGATCCCACCCAAGGTCACCAACATGTAGCAAACACCCGCCTGGGACAGAGAAAGGAGAGGAGAGAAAGAGAAGTCAAGCACACTTTTTATTCCTCCTGAAGTCTGATGCCTGATGCCATTGCTGCCCTGGGGTTTCAGAGAGAAGGAAAGAAAGACAGATGGAAAATCACCGGCCAGAGGTGGCCCGCTGAGGACCTGGTACAAAAATGAAAGAGAAGGGAATAGATACAAAGCAGACAGCATTTCTTTGATGCTTCATCTCTGGTCCCTCATGGACCAGCAGATGCTGCTCTGGTCACTATACTGCCCCCGCCCAAGGTTCAAGTCTTTCCTTTTATATCAGGCATGACAAGGGGGCATATCCAAGATCAACAATCATTACAGTGAGGATATCCAAAGGGCATTCCAAGTGCCAAGTGGGGGTATCAAGGGGTGGGTTCAAATCCAACTGCCATACATCTCTTCATCTGCCCATGAAGGTGGTGCTGATAGCTATGTCATGGGGGATGTCTTGAGAAGTAAATGAGGTGTGTATAGTGCTCAGAAGAATGTTTGGAATATAATAAGTACTTATCAAATACTGGAGTGGGGGCAGCATGGAGAGATAGTACAGCTGGAAAGGTTCTTGCCTAGCACATGGCCAATGTGGGTTTAATCTTCAATACCACATAGGATCTGAGCCATGAGGAGTAAGCCCTAAGTATAGCCGGGTATGACGCAAAACCAAAATAAGTAAACATTGGATGGAATGTTTTTTGAAGGGGTGGTATGTGTAGGGGGGACACACCCAACAGTACTCAGAATTTACTCCTGGCTCTGTACTCAAGAATCATTCCTGATAGAGCTCAAGAGATCCTATTGAAGGGCTGGAGCAATAGCACAATGATTGGGGGTTTACCTTGCACACACTACCAACCCAGGACAGACTCCAGTTCAATTTCAGGGATCCCATATAGTCCCCCGAGCCTTCCAGGAGTGGTTTCTGAGTGCAGAGCTAGGAGTAACCCCTGAGTACCACTGGGACTGACCCAAACTCTGAGAGAGAGAGAGAGAGAGAGAGAGAGAGAGAGAGAGAGAGAGAGAGAGAGAGAGAGAGAGAGAGAGATCCTATTTAATGCCTGCGATTGAAACTGGGTCGATTGTATGCTTGGCAAGTGCCTTACACATTGTACATTGTACCTTACACATCTCTCCCATTCTTTTATTTTTTTATCACTTTTATTTTTTTTTGGTTTTTGGGCCACACCCGGCAGTGCTCAGGGGTTACTCCTAGCTATCTGCTCAGAAATAGCTCCTGGCAGGCACGAGGGACCATATGGGACACCGGGATTCGAACCAAGCACCTTTGGTCCTGGATCGGCTGCTTGCAAGGCAGACACCACTGTGCTATCTCTTCGGCCCCTCTCCCATTCTTAAAAAGTTTATATTTTCTTTTCTTTTCTTTTTTTTTTTTTGGTTTTTGGGTCACACCTGTGGCACTCAGGGGTTACTCCTGGTCTACACTCAGGGGTAACTCCTGGCAGGTTTAGGGGACCAAATGGGTTGCTAGGAATCAAACCCAGGTTCATCTGGGTCGGCCGCATGCAAGGCAAACGCCCTACCAATGTGCTATGGCTCCGGCCCTATGTTTTCTTTTTAGAAAAGAATCTTTTTTTTGGGTGGGGGCACACCCAGTGATGCTCAGGGGTTACTCCTGGCTATAAGCTCAAAATTTGCTCCTGGCTTGGCAGACCATATGGGATGCTGGAGGATCAAACCATGGTCCATCCTTGGTTAGCGCATGCAAGGCAAATGCCCTACTGCTTGCAGCACAACTCTGGCTCCTAGAAAGGAATCTTTTTTTTTAAGAAAGGAATCTTTTATCTGTTTATTTGTTGAAGAGGTTTTTTTTTGTTTGCTTGTTTTGTTTTTAGGGGGCCACAGCTGGTGATGCTCAGGAGTCACTCCTGATCTGCTCTCAGGAATCACTCTTGGAGATCTCAGGGAACCGTAAGAGGCCCTGAGGATTGAACTCAGGTCAGTTAAGTGCAAGGCAAATGCTCTATCCACTGTGCTACCCACTCAGGTACCTTACCCACTCAGGCCCCAATTGGAGAGGATTTAAGCCACAACCACTAGTGTCCAGGGGCTATTCCTGGTCAATCCTTAGATTATCATATACATTGCAAGGAATCAAACCAGGGTCAGCCATCGTGGCCATATGAGAGTAATTGCCTTTCCTCCTGTACTAGCTCTTGAGCCCTAAACACTGGGTATTTTTATTTATATAAGGTATATACAACAGAATACTGTGCACCTATAAGAAAACATGGCATCTTACAGTTTGCTTCAGGTTGATGGAACTGGAAAGTATCCAGTTGAAGAGATATATCAGAAGGAGAAGGACAAACTCTGGATGCTGAGTTCTTTTACCCATAGAATACAGAGACTCAAAACAAGAGTAGAGATGGTATCAAATGATGACAAACCCTCAGCCTTGGATTACAAAACTGAGATCGCCAAAGGGGCTGGGATGGCAGGGAGGAGTTAAAAGAAGAAATGGGCCAGAGGTGATAGGGACATCATTGAGAGCTAGGGGGTATTTGGATGGCCATGAGTAAAGGACATCAGAGTCGTAGACATCAGCATTATTGTAAACTTGTTACCTAAATGTCCTACAATAATAATGAGATGTGTGGAACCATCCTCGGCAGTACGCCTGGCCAATCTGCCAAAATCCTGTGACCTGTCCTGGCTGGATCAATCCCGTTGGGATGGGTGTTGGGGCCTGCAACAGCAGGTGTTGGGAGCTGAGAGAGGTAGGTCAGCGTTTCCTCATCACACACTCTGGTTCTGAGGCCTCGCTGAGCCTAAGAGCCTCCTGATGTCATCAGACCATGCCAGGTGTTTGTTGGTGGCTCAGCTCCAAGTTCAGCTCCAGAAGGATCTTGGGCAATGAGGCCCAGACCACAGCAGTTACATTCTTGTCCATCTCCTGAAGGTGGGGGCTCAGCCATGCCAGGGAGAGCTAATTACAGCCATCGCCCTGCCAGCTTGAGTATACTGGCTTGTTTGTCCAACATCACTTCCCTGAGTCATCCAACTTGGAACCTGGAACCACCTGGGCCAGCAGGCTGCCAGGAGCCGGGACCATCTTCCTTACACCCAATCCAGCCAGGGCTGGCACTTCCGGTTGTTTCACCCTGCAGAAAGCAAGTCAGGGCAGTTTGACTGTGGGCAGAACCTGTGGTGGGGAACTGGGCCTGACCACAGGCCAAGAGCCCCAGGGCCCCAGCCAAGGGAGCCAAAACCTCAAGGCTTTTGGAAAATCAGCTCCACAGGGGAAAGAGGAAAACAGAGGGAGCACAAGCAGAAGCAGGGTGGTGACACCTCTCTGCACCCCACTGTGCTGTCCCCACCACCACCACATTCTGGGACCTGGAGCCTGACTGATCTGCCCAAACCCAGCCAAGCCCTAAGAGCCAGCAGGAAACTGAGTTCATCTACCCACTTAACCTGGGACTTTTCCAAAAGCAAAATAGGAAGAATAGGGAACTGTGCTGGGAGGGTGAAGGAGTTTTATTTTTTCAATTATTTTTTGAAATCTTAATTATTTTAGTTTTGGTTTATGATTGTCCTTTATGGGGGGAGGGGGAACACCTGGAGATGCTCAGAGATGACTCCTGACTCTGTGCTCAGGAATCACTCCTGGCAATACTCAGGACCATATAGATGCCAGGGATAGAACCTAGGTTGGCCACATGCAAGGCAAATGCCCTACCAGCTGTACTATTGCTCTGTCCCCTAATGTATTTTGTTATATTTTTATTTGAATCACTGTAAGATACACAATTATAAAATTGTTCATGATTGAGTTTCAGACATACAATGTCCGACATTCATCCCTTCACCAGTACACACTTCCCTCTACCAATGGCCCTATTTTCCTCTCACCACCACCTTTCCCTCTTTCACCTTTCACCACCCTGCCTTTAGAGCAGATTCTTCTTTTCTTTAGAACTTTATTTATTTTGGTTTTTGGGCCACACCCAGTGGCACTCAGGGGTTACTCCTGGATCTGTACTCAGAAATCACTCCTAGCTGCTCGGAGAATCACATGAGATGCTGGGGATCAAACCTGGGTCTGTCCAGGTCAGCCGTGTACAAGGCAAATGCTCTACCGCTGTGCTATTACTCTAGCCCTCCTCCTCCTTCTCCTTTTCTCCTTTTTCTTTTTTTTCTTTTCTTTCCTTTTTCTTCTTTTCACCCTCACCCCCAGAATTGAAAATGAGATTCCTCTGTGTGTGTGTGTGTGTGTGTGTGTGTGTGTGTGTGTGTGTGTGTGTGTGTGTGTGTGTGTGTGTGTTGCAAAAGGGACCAGCTTTCTGTCCATGAATCCAGAAGAAGAGGTTTCAGGCCAGGGCTGATTTCCACAGTCGGGACCATCTGGGGCCCAGCTGGCTAAGGGGAACCCGAGAAGACCCATCGGAGACCCATGTGATGGAAGGCACAGGTGGGAAACTCCTTCCCAGAGGCTTAGGAATGCGCCTCTGTCCTCCAAAAGTAGCTGCAAAGCCCCATAAAATGAAGCTGGGGCACCTCAGCAGCACCTCAGCGTCAGCCCAGCCTCCCCACAGCTTCCTGCTGCTTGTCTTCCTCTCCGGTGCCCCCAGTAATTGGAGGCTTGGCTTCAGCCACTCCCTGCCTGGCAATCTGCACCCCATTAAGGCCTTAGCATTCCTGTTGCCACCCAGGGCCACTCTAGTGCTTTCTAGTTGAGCAGGAAATGGGGCTGACAAACAGACGGTGCCCGGAGGGAAGGGAGCACGTGGAGGAGGCGGAGAAGACCCAGTTTTGGCCTTGGTGACTCCGAGGTAACCTCACAGTCCTAATGACTGACTTTCTGGTTGACCTGCCCAACCCAGCTCCCGACTCCCGGCCCTGACCCTGACCACAGCCTCATAAAGGAGTTTGTGGCTCCTTGGAGGGCAGGTTCATGGCAGAAGGATAGCCTGTGGGAGGGGAGGGGAGGGGGTCCTGCAAGCTTCACCCACCAAATAAATGTCCTGACCATGTGATTCCGGACAATTCTACTTCCTTTACCACATGGTCTAAAGGAGACATTGGAAAATAGAACCAAGATCATAAAAAACATAGGAAAAAACAGAGATGAGGGTGGAGCAATAGCACAGTGGTAGGGCATTTGTCTTGCACTCAGACAACCCAGGTCAGACCTGGGTTCGATCCCTGAAATTCCATTTGGTCCTTTGAGCCTGCCAGAGTTATTTTTGAGTGCAGAGCCACCAGTGACCCCTGAGCACTGCCAGGTATGATCCCAAAACCAGCCCCTCTCCAAAAAAAAAACAAAAACAAAAACAAAACAAAAAAAACCCCATAGAACTGGGGCTGGAGAACTAGTACAGCAAGTTAGGGTGCTTGCCTTCATGAAGTCAAACTAGGTTCCGTTCCCAAAAGCTTCCTTGGCTGTCCCTGGTCCCCAGTGGCCTTGGAACATGCCCTATCCAAAACACAAAAACAAGAACAAGAGTCGGAGCAATAGTACAGCTGGTAGGACATTTGCCTTGTATGAGGCTGACCCAGATTTGATCCCTGGCATCCCATATGTCCCCTGAGCTCTTATAGGAGCAGCTCTGACGGCTAAGCCAGGAGTAAGCCCTAGAAACTGCCTAAGAAATCAGGTTAAAAAAAAATACAACTCTAGGCTAGAAGAGAGGGTTTTAGGGTAGGGATGTGAGATCCCCATAGAGGACTCTATTTTCTTCAGCACCTGCCAGCCTCCCTTGTGGAAGCCTGGCCCAGGCCCTCTGCCCACTGTGGAAGAGGATGTTTGGGGTCCAGGCTGCCTGTGTCCAAACCAGAGTAGGCAGCAGAGGTCATGTGAAAACCCCAAATGTATCAGCGTCCATCCCTGGCAAGCAATGACCAGTGTGAGCCAGGCACTTGGTTCTTTTGGGGTGTCCACAGGGGGGACATCATTACCAGTATCCACAAGTCAGAGAGTTGGAGGTGTCTTCTCAGAGCGGAAGTCTCTGGCTCTTGTGCCTGTTAGCCTCACCCAGCTCTAGGTCCGGCAAAAGTCAGAGCTGAGATACTGCACTTCTGTGGGCCCCGTAACCCTCTCCCCAGTTCAGAGTCAATTGTTTCAGTTCACCGCAAAGCTTCCAGGTGTTCCAAACATTTTTTTGGGATTTGAAATAGGAGTCTTGTAGCACTGGGGATGGAGCTCAGGCTTCCCACAGGCTAGGCGCCTGTTCTATCAGCTCCCACTCTCCTGGAACTTTTTAGGAATGATTCTTTCAAACTAAGGTGGGGGTGAACCAAGACCCAGAAGCCAAAGCAAGGGGACATCTACCTAGCCAGCACCCCCTCCACCTCACCTTCTCCCAGTCGTAAGTGCTAGCATTTTAAAAGCAGGACACAGCCAGCCTGTGCATTCACATGAAGCTATTTCCAATCTGTGAGGCCATTTTTTCCTCCCCTTTCCCAAACTCCAGAAACTGAGGACCTTCAAGGCACTCTGGAGCTTCATACAGGAATCTCACTGCAAGAAAGAGTTGGTTTGGGACTGGAGCTATAGCACAGTGGTAGGGTGTTGCCTTGCATGTGGCAAACCTGGGACAGGCCTGGTTCAATCCCCGGCTTCCCATATGGTTCCTCCAGCCTGCCAGGAGCAATTTCTGAGCACAGAGCCAGGAGTAACCCCTGAGTGCCGTTGGGTGTGGCCCAAAAATAAAAAATAAAACTTTTTTGTAATAATACCGAGAAACCATAGAGATGAGGGCTGGAAGGAACGGCTCCCAAAGAGTGGTGAGTGCAGTTAGAAAAATAACTACACTGACAACTATCATGACAATGGTAGTGAGTGAAAGAAATAGATTACAGTCTTGATTATAGGCAAGGGGTGGGGGAGGAGGGAGATGGGGGACATTGGTGATGGCAGTGTTGCATTGATGAAGGGGAGTATTCTTTTTATAACTAAAACCCAACTACAAACATGCTTGTAATTATGGTGCCTAAATAAAGATACCCCCCAAAATAAAGATTTTTTGTTTGTTTGTTTGTTTGTTTTTGGGTCACACCAGCAGCACTCAGGGGCTCTGGCTCTATGCTCAGAAATTGCCCCCAGCAGGCTCGGGGGACCATATGGGATGCCGGGATTCAAACCACTGTCCTTCTGCATGCAAGGCAAACGCCTTACCTCCATGCTATCTTTCCGGCCCCAAATAAAGATAATTAAAAAAAAAAAAGAATAAGTTGGTTTGGGTAGTGGCTGTTGGTAAGTTAAGTGTCAGGTGCAAAGGGGCACACTGTATGTCCAAGTAGGGTGAGCATGTGATCTCTCAACCGAAACGTCTCTGTCTCTGTGTCTTCAACTGTGTCCTCTGCTCAGGAAGTTCTCACTGCACAAATGAGTAAGAAGATGTTCAGAAACTGGTGGAGGCGTTGGAGGCAGAGTTGACTTTGTTTTGCCTTCTTGACACGGGATGAAAGGTTCCAGCTCAGTCCCTCTAAGTACTTTCTTTGAGAGAGAACACAGCAGGTAAGGGGCTTACCTTGCATGCAGTGACCCCAGTTCAGACCTAGCATTGGATATAGTCCCCTAAGAAGCTCCAGGAGGTCAGAGTCAGGAGCAAGTTTTGAGCACTGCTCTGAGTACCCACCTCCCGAAAGAAAACAAACAAGAATCCTGGAGGGAATTTGAAAGACACCAATTACCCTCCTCTTGCCACTAAGACAGACTAAGGAAGGACGTGGAAGGGAAAATTTTCTGAGTGCCAAAAGGGAAATGAAAGGCTATGTTTAGGGTGAGGAAAAAAGATCAACTGTGTTCCAGCAATGACTTGGCCCGTCTGTAATGACATCAGGACATCTCTGACAGCCTCCATTTGCTTTTTTCTTTCTTTCTTTCTTTCTTCTTTCTTTCTTTCTTTCTTTCTTTCTTTCTTTCTTTCTTTCTTTCTTTCTTTCTTTCTTCTTCTTTCTTTCTTTCTTTCTTTCTTTCTTTCTTTCTTTCTTTCTTTCTTTCTTCTTTCTTTCTTTCTTTCTTTCTTTCTTTCTTTCTTTCCTTCCTTCCTTCCTTCCTTCCTTCCTTCCTTCCTTCCTTCCTTCCTTCCTTCCTTCCGTCCTTCATTCCTTCTGTCCTTTTCTTTTCTTTTCATTCTTTTTATTTTCTTTTTTATTTTTTTTTACTTTTTTTCTTTTTTTTTTTTTTTTGGTTTTTGGGTCACACCCGGCAGCGCTCAGGAGTTACTCCTGGTCTATGCTCAGAAATTGCCCCTGGCAGGCACAGGGGACCATATGGGATGCCGGGATTCAAACCACTGTCCTCCTGCATGAAAGGCAAATGCCTTACCTCCATGCTATCTCTCTGGCCCTTTCTTCCTTCGTTTTCTTTCTTCCTTCTTCCTTCCTTCCTTCCTTCCTTCCTTCCTTCCTTCCTTCCTTTCTTTTCTTTTCTTCTCTTCCTTCCTTCCTTCTTCTCTTCCTTCCTTCCTTCTTTTCTTTCTTCCTTTCTTCCTTCCTCCCTTCCTTCTTTTCTTTCTTCCTTCCTTCCTTCCTTCCTCCCTCCCTCCCTCCCTCCCTCCCTCCTTCCTTCCTTCCTTCCTTCCTCCCTCCCTCCCTTTCTTTCTTTCTTTCTTTCTTTCTTTCTTTCTTTCTTTCTTTCTTTCTTTCTTTCTTTCTTTCTTTCTTTCTTTCTTTCTTTCTTTCTTTCTTTCTTTCTTTCTTTCTTTCTTTCTTTCTTTCTTCTTTCCTTCTTCTTTCTTTCTTTCTTTCTTTCTTTCTTTCTTTCTTTCTTTCTTTCTTTCTTTCTTTCTTTCTTTCTTTTCTTCCTTCCTTCCTTCTTCTCTTCCTTCCTTCCTTCCTTCCTTCCTTCCTTCCTTTCTTTTCTTTTCTTTTCTTCTCTTCCTTCCTTCCATCTTTTCTTTCTTCCTTCCTTCCTCCCTCCCTCCCTCCCTTCCTTCCTTCCTTCCTTCCTTCCTTCCTTCCTTCCTTCCTTCCTTCCTTCCTTCCTCCCTCCCTCCCTCCTTCCTTCCTTCCTTCCTTCCTTTCTTTCTTTTCTTTTCTTCTCTTCCTTCCTTCCTTCTTCTCTTCCTTCCTTCCTTCCTTCCTCCCTCCCTTCCTTCCTTCCTTCCTCCCTCCCTCCCTCCTTCCTTCCTTCCTTCCTTCCTTTCTTTCTTTTCTTTTCTTCTCTTCCTTCCTTCCTTTTTCTCTTCCTTCCTTCCTTCTTCTCTTCCTTCCTTCCTTCTTTTCTTTCTTCCTTTCTTCCTTCCTCCCTTCCTTCTTTTCTTCCTTCCTTCCTTCCTCCCTCCCTCCCTCCCTCCTTCCTTCCTTCCTTCCTTCCTTCCTTCCTTCCTTCCTTCCTTCCTTCCTTCCTTCCTTTCTTTCTTTCTTTCTTTCTTTCTTTCTTTCTTTCTTTCTTTCTTTCTTTTCCTTTCTTTCTTCTTTCTTTCTTTCTTTCTTTCTTTCTTTCTTTCTTTCTTTCTTTCTTTCTTTCTTTCTTTCTTTCTTTCTTTCTTTCTTTCTTTCTTTCTTTCTCTTCCTTCCTTCCTTCCTTCCTTCCTTCCTCCCTCCCTCCCTCCTTCCTTCCTTCCTTCCTTCCTTCCTTCCTTTCTTTCTTTCTTTTCTTTTCTTCTCTTCCTTCCTTCCTTCTTCTCTTCCTTCCTTCCTTCCTTCCTCCCTCCCTCCCTCCTTCCTTCCTTCCTTCCTTCCTTCCTTCCTTCCTTCCTTCCTTCCTTCCTTCCTTCCTTCCTTTCTTTCTTTTCTTTTCTTCTCTTCCTTCCTTCCTTCTTCTCTTCCTTCCTTCCTTCTTTTCTTTCTTCCTTCCTCCCTCCCTCCCTCCCTCCCTCCCTTCCTTCCTTCCTTCCTTCCTTCCTTCCTTCCTTCCTTCCTTCCTTCCTTCCTTCCTTCCTCCCTCCCTCCCTCCCTCCCTCCCTCCCTCCTTCCTTTCTTCCTTCCTTCCTTCCTTCCTTCCTTCCTTCCTTCCTTCCTTCCTTCCTTCCTTCCTTCCTTCCTTCCTTCCTTCCGTCCGTCCTTCCTTCCTTCCTTCCTTCCTTCCTTCCTCCCTCCCTCCCTCCCTCCCTCCCTCCCTCCCTCCCTCCACACCCAGCAGCGCCCAGGGGTTATTCCTGGTTCTGTGCTCAGAAATTGCTCCTGGCAGGCTCAGGGGACCATATGGAATGCTGTGAATCGAACCCAGGTCCGTCCTGGATCGGCTGCATGCAAGGCAAATGCCCTACCACTGTGCATCTCTCTGGCCCCTAGCCTCCATTTTCTTCTCTGCCTCATCTGATCTTTCTTCCCTTGGTTTTCGCACTGCCAGGGGTCAGACTCTGGGTCTTAAGCAAATGGGGGAGAGGCCAGTGCTCTAGAGCCAAGCTGCAGCCCAGTGCTGCCGCAGTTTATCATCTGATAGTCTCATCCTGGGAGAGGTAAACAAGAGAATTTAGGTACAAGCACTTTGCGAGGGTAGGCGTGTCCTACAGTCAGCGATGCTCATTCATAGTTGACTCCTGGCTCTGTGGTCAGGGATCACTCCCAGAAGGGCTCAGGGGACCATATGAGGTATCAGGGATTGAATTTGGGTCAGCAAGTGTCCAACCCACTGTACTATCACTTTGGCCCCAAGGGGGTATTACTACATTCTTTTAATCTAGACGAATGAGGGGCCCAGGGAGGGCTGCATTGGTAGAGTGCCTGCCTGGCAGGATGGAGGCCCAGAGCTTGATCCTGACACCACCTGGCATGCTCAGTCCCATCAGCCATCACCAGGTATATGATCTTCAGTGGGCAACACAGTGAAATGTGTAGGAGCAGCACCACCAGGGGTGTGATTTGGATACCAATAAAAAAGCATTTGAGTGTTTGCTTCCGCAGCACATATACTAAAATTGGAGTGATACAGAGAAGATTAGCATGGCTCCTGTGCAAGGATGGCACACAAATTTGTGAAGCGTTCCATATTTAAAAAAAAAAAAGCATTTGAGCATCTCAGCCAAGTAACAAAGAGAATGAAGAGGGTACAGACATGGTCTCTCACTTTATAACGAGCATTCAGGGAACCCGAAATGGTCCCTCCCATTCCATTGGGTTAGGGAAACCCACTTCACTCTTAGTTTCCTGGGTTAGAGAGAAGACAACAATGTCCACAACAATAAAATCAAGAGATCCAAACTATAACAAGCTAAACATTAAATGAACCTGTTACACTAGTAGACCAGGGGGCTAAGGGTAGAGATATGAGATGCGGGCCCGGAGAGATAGCACAGTGGCGTTTGCCTTGCAAGCAGCCGATCCAGGACCAAAGGAGATATGAGATGCATGCTGGGAACTCTGGTGGAGAGAGGTCAACACTGGTGGTGGGAATGGCCCTAATTCACTGGCATTATATAGCTGAAATATAACTGTGAAAGACTTATAATTCAGAATGGTCTTAATAAGTAATTTAAAAAAAATGAGAGAAGAGAAAGAAATGCTGCTGATATAGTGGATGGAAAAAATGTACATTGAAAAACTGAAATCCAATTATGAAAAACTTTTCAATAATAAAAATAATAGGAAAGGGCCAGAAAGATAGCACAGCAGTAGGGCATTTACCTTACATACAGCTGATCCAGGACAGACGGTGGATGCATTCCCAGCATCCCATAAGGTCCCCGGTGCTTGCTAGGAGTGATTTCTGAGCACAAAGCCGGGAGTAACCCCCGAGTGCCACCGGGTGTGACTCAATAACAAAAAACAAACAAACAGGGGCCGGGCGGTGGCGCTAAAGGTAAGGTGCCTGCCTTGCCTGCGCTAGCCTTGGACGGACCGCGGTTCGATCCCCCGGTGTCCCATATGGTCCCCCAAGCCAGGAGCAACTTCTGAGCGCATAGCCAGGAGTAACCCCTGAGCGTTACCGGGTGTGGCCCAAAAAACCCAAAAAACAAACAAACAAACAAACAAACAAAAAGCAAAACAAAAAGAGTTCTCAGCCCAGAACTGAAGCAATAGTACAGCGAGTAGGGTAGGGTGCTTGCCTTACTACAGCCAGCCCAGATAAATTTCCCAGCATCTTATAAAGACTCCTGAGTATTTCTAGGAGTAATTCCTGAGTGCAGAGCCAGGAGTAAACTCTGAACATCAGAAGGGTGTGGTCCCAAACCAAATAACAACAAAAAGTTCTGACTGGGTCCTGTCCTCAGATAGTCTGTTGCCTTTCATGACTTAACATAATCAGCTAATTACCAAACTACAGCACAGGATTTAAAAGATAACTTTGAAAACACCTTGTAAAACAAAGTTTTTTGTTTATAAAATATTTTTATTATAAGAGTGATCCTGGAAACAGGGACACAGGGAAATCCTTTGCATTGGGTATGACTGACTTGTAGGACGAACCAGGTAGGACGAACCAGCTGCGTGTGGTGAAACGTAGACAGCTAGGAAAAGGCTATTCTTTTTTTTTGTGTGTGTGTGTGGGGGGGGGGGTTGGGTCACACATGGTGGCAGTCAGGAATTACTTCTGGCTCTGCACTCAGAAATCGCTCCTGGCAGGTTCGGGGTATGGGATGCCGGGAATGGGACCGAGGTCCATCTGGGGTTGGCCTTGTGCAAGGCAAACACCCTACCACTGTGCTATTGCTCCAACCTCTTTATCCCCCTATTCTTTTGAGCTCTGCTTCTGCCTCTCTTCACTGAGTTCTTTGTTTGTCTTCTCTGAACCCAAGTTTAGAGAAGATCTGTGTTCAGAGAACATTGTGTTCAGTTCCACATCCATAAAACTAAAAGATTAATTGTGCTGTTACTCTTATCGAAGCACTATGAGATTTCAATGAGATGAGGTCCCAGAGAAACAGTTCAGTAACTGAGCATGCCTTTCTGCCTTGCAAGCACATAATTTTTGAGTTTGGTCTCTAGTGCCACCACATTCACAAAGTCCCAATCCTGGCAATTTTGTGGTTGGTGATCCCAGCAATTTCCTGGTGCACTGCAGTTAGGTGTGTGCAAGCAATACACACAGAAAAGGAGTTTGATTCTTAACAATCACTGTTACTATTTAAGATGTGGGAGCACTGTGGCCAGCAACCTCTGGCAAACGTGTGAGCACAGCAGCGAGCCCTCATGATCACTGTGGCCAGAATGTGTGTGAGCACCACCAGAAAGTGTGGTCCCATTGGGCCAGAGCAATAGCTCAGTGGTAGGTTTGCCTTACACGCGACTGACCCAGGACAGAACCTCAGTTCGATCTCTGGCATTCCCAAGTCAGGAGTGATTTCTTTTTCTTTTCTTTTCTTTTCGTTTCTTTTCTTTTCATTTTTTTTTGTTTGGTTTTTGGTTTTTGGGTCACACCCGGCAGCGCTCAGGGGTTACTCCTAGCTCTATGCTCAGAAATTGCTCCTGGCAGGCTCAGGGGGACCATATGGGATGCCAGGATTCAAACCACCGTCTTTCTGCATGCAAGGCAAACGCTTTACCTCCATGCTATCTCTCCGGGCCCGCCAGGAGTGATTTCTGAGTGCATAGCCAGGAGTAACTCCTGAGAGTCACCCAAAAACCAAAAAAGAAAAGAAAAGAAAGTGTGGTTCCTGTTGAGCACATGAGCAGGCACCTCAACTAAAGGAGAACAACCTTTGGCAAGTGCCCAGACACATATGCAAACACCACAACCTGATATGAGACCCCCCCTGACAAGGCCATAGCTAAAAGCTGTCAGGCATTTGTGAGACACCCCAGTCATTGCAACAACATCAAGAACAATGAAGTGGAGTGAAGAGATAGTGCAGAAGATAGGGAATTTGTCTTGCATATGGCCAATCTGAGTTTGATCCCTGGCATCCCATATAGTCCCTTGAACACGGTTAGGAGTAGTTTGTGAGCACAGGATCAGGAGTAACCCCAGGAGCGCTGCCAGTTGTGGTCTCCCCCAACACAAACACACATAAAAAAGAAGGTGGAGGGGCCGGAGAGATATAGAGGTAAGGCATTTGCCTTACATGCAGAAGGATGGTGGTTCAAATCCCGGCATCCCATATGGTCCCCTGAGCCTGCCAGGAGCGATTTCTGAGCAGAGAGCCAGGAGTAACCCCTGAGCACTGCCGGGTGTGACCCAAAAACCAAAAAAAAAAAAAAAAGGGAAAAAGAAAGTGGAGGGCCAGAGCTTAGAATCGGCAGGAAGGGTGCTTGCCTTGTACCCCCCTCCCATATACGGTCCCCTAAGCTTCACTAGGAGTGATCCCTGAGCACAGAGCTCAGGGGTAAGTCCTGGGCATAGCTAGGCATGACCCCAAATCAAAGACAAATTAAAATAAATAGCAAATAATAATAAAGTAAAAGATGTAGTCTTGTTCTTTGGCAGGAAATGTAAAGAACATTTCAGCATTCAGAGAGACCTGAAGTGAGGGAAGGACTCAGCTTTCCAGCTTGCTGGAGCATGAGCCTGTTAGTGTCTCTTAAGTTATAGGCCTGGAATCTTCTAGCTAATAAGCTAGAGACCGTGAACTTGCCAATAGTACCAGGTACCCCCCAGCCTGCCGCCCAACACAAGCTCTTTATTTTCTTTTTTTGTTTGTTTTTTGGGTCACACCCAGCAACACTCAGGGGTTACTCCTAGCTCTGCACTCAGAAATCATTCCTGGCAGGCTCAGGAGATCATATGTGATGCCAGGGATCGAACCTGGTTCCATTCCGGGTTGGCTGCGTGCAAAGCAAATGCCCTACCACTAAGCTATTGCTCCGGTCCCCAGCTCTTTGTTTTCTTAATCAAGATCTCTCACAGGGCCAGGGAGAGCACACAAAAAGCTGGAGCACTACACACAGAAATTAGGGTTCAATTCCCAACTCCTCATGGTTATTCCCTAAGTGCTATTGAGTGTCTCCCCAAACTGTGCCCCCTCTACAACCTCCCAAAAAGATATTTGTTTCCACTTTTTTTCTCTAGTCCAGTGCTTCATCTTCATTTTCAACAGCTTCCTGAGTTTTCAGCAGCCTCCTCCGTGTTCGATTCTGTTGTCATCTCCAACTATAGCCCAAAGTCCCTTCTCCCCGTGTCATTCTCATTTCCTTCACCCCTGACGAGGCTTTTCTGTTTCTCTGGTCCTTTCAACCCCTTCTGCTCTGCTTCAGCCTTCGCCTCTTGCCACCACATTCTGTTCTTTCTGCCTTGCTACTCACTTCCAAAACCTTGCCCTATGCAAATCTCAAACCGCACTGATGTCCCCCTACTTATGGAACTGAGGAGCACCTGGTCTGATTTTAACAACCTTCTGGGGTTGTTGTTGTTGTTGTTGTTGTTTGGTTTTCAAGCTACACCCGGTGATGCTCAGGGTTCCTCCTGAATCTGCGCTCAGAAAGCACTGCTGGCAGACTCGGGGGACTATATGGGACACTGGGGATCGAACCCAGGTCCGTCCTAGGTCAGCCTCATGCAAGGCAAACGCCCTACGGCTGTGCTATCAATCCAGCCTCTCAACAATCTTCTGGATCTTCAGTTCTGTGAGATTATTCTAGCCAGGCAGGTCTCCATTTGCTCTCCCTGAACCAAGCAGATTGGACAGCCCCACTGCCAAGTGTGCCTAAGGTTGCCTAAGGTGAAAGTCACTACATTGATACCCTAGGACTCAGCATTCACTCCAACTTTACACAAGATCATATGATTCATGGCTCTGGATCCCTGTGGTGTTCACTCAATTCTTGCTCTCATAACATCTAGTAACCTCTTTGCTTTAACAGAAATTAAGAAACTTCTGGGGCCAGAGTTATAGTACAGTGGATAGGGTGTTTGCACATGGCCGACTTGGGGTCAATCCATGGCATCATATATGGTCCCCCAAAACAGCCAGGAGTAATTCCTGAGTGCATAGCCAGGAGTAACTCCTGGGCATCATGGGGCTTCAAGCAATGTCATACCCTCAAGCCATAATGCAGCACCTGGGTGCATGCCATCAAGAGGGGTTTCCAGGCTCCTCTGAGCCATGCTGTGTGAGACACTCCTCCACCACCCCCCAAAAAAAATTGGAAGGCTCTTGCCTTGCATGTGGCCAACCTGGGTTTGATCACTGGTACTCTAAATGGTTGTTCCTAAACACCCACCAGGAACAGTTTCCGTGTACAGAACACTGAGCACAGCTAGGTATCGCCCCAAAGCCAAAAATAATTTTAAAAATTTGGGATAAGGGGCTGGCATGGTGGCGCTAGAGGTAAGGTGCCTGCCTTGCCAGTGCTAGCCTAGGACAGACTGTGGTTCGATTCCCCGGCATCCCATATGGTCCCCCAAGCCAGGAGCAACTTCTGAGCACATAGCCAGGAGTAACCCCTGAGCGTTACTGGGTGGCCAAAAAAATAAATAAAAATAAAAATTTGGGATAAGAGATAATATAGCAGGTAGGGCATTTGCCTTGCACAAGGCCATGTGAGATAAATCCCCAATACTACATATGCCTCTAACCCCTGCCCCGCCCCGCCCCGCGCCACCCCCCACCCAGAGCACTGCAGGAGTGATCCTTGAATGCAGAACCAAGAGTAAACCCTGAGCACCACTGGGTGTGACCCAAAAATAAAAACAAAAATAGAACATGGGATCTGGAACGGGGAAGATGGTTCAAAGTGCTGGTACTCATTATTTGCATGCATGAGTGCTGGGTTTGAGCTCCTGAACCACTTGCCCTCCCCACCTCCCACCCCCAGTATCACTGGGAACAGTAGCTAAGCCCCAGACTCAATGGCTCAGTAGAGTCCTTCCAAAGAGTCACCACATAACCCCACATAAAACAGGAGTGCAAACATATATTTCACAGCAGTATCCCCAGCTGCAGCTGCATTCTTCAAGATGCTCATTAGAGGGGTCAGCCCATGTTGCTATTAACAGATGAATGGGTAAACAATTAGTGGTGTGTCATACAATGAAAGACTACTCCAGAAATAGTAAGTCAACAAGTATTTCTAAGAAATAGAAATTCTGGGAACTGAGAGATGGTACAACAGGTAGGGAGTTTGCCTTGTATGTGAATAACTCGAGTTCAATCTCCAGCATGCCATACAGTTCCCTGAATGAAGAGCCAAGAGCTCACTTGATGTGGCCCCAAAACAAAACAAGGAAACATTTTTTTTTTTTGTTTTTGGGTCACACCGGGCAGCACTCAGGGGTTACTCCTGGCTCTACGCTCAGAAATCGCTCCTGGCAGGCTCGGGGGACCATATGGGATGCTGGAATTCAAGTCACCATCCTTCTGCATGCAAGGCAAATACCCTACCGTTGTGCTATCTCTCCGGTCCTTATTTGGAAATTTTGTGTGTGTGTGTGTGTGTTGTTGTTGTTGTTGTTGTTTTTGGGTCACACCTGGCAGTGCTCAGGGGTTACTCCTGGCTCTATGCTCAGAAATCGCCCCTGGCAGGCACAGGGGTCCATATGGGGTCCATATGCCAGGATTCAAACCACCATCTTTCTGCATGCAAGGCAAACACATTATCTCCATGCTATCTCCCCAGCCCACCATACTACCTTTTATTTTTCTTATATCCCACAGGTAAGTGAGATTGTTCTATGTCTATCTCTTTTCCTCAGACTCATTTCACTCAACATAATAATTTCCATGTCCATCCATGTATAGACAAATTTCATGACTTAATTTTTCCTAATGGCTACATAGTATTCCATTGTGTAGATGTTTCTTTAGCCACTCATCTGTTGTTGAACATTTAGATTGTTTCCAGATTTTGGCTATTGTAAAAAGCATTGCTATAAACATAGAAGTGCAAAGGGTATTATTGTATTTGGTTTTTGTGGTCCTAGGGTATATCCATAGGATTGGTATTGCTGGATCATAAGGGAGCTCAATGTCCAGGGCTTCTTCATTTTTTTTTTTTTTGGTTTCTGGGTCACACTTGGCAGTGTTCAGGGGTTCTCCTGACTCTGCACTCAGAAATCACTCCTGGCAGGTTCAGGGGATCATATGGGATGCCGGGGATCGAACCTGGGTCCATCTTGGGTTGGCTGCATGCAAGACAAATGCCCTATCACTGTGCTATCACTCCGGTTCTGTTTTTTTTTTTTTTTTTTAAATAATTGTGATCAACAGAATCCTTCAGAGGATTCTGATTTTAAGATATATAGTAAGTCAGGGCCCTTCCCACCACCAGTGTCAACCTCCCTCCACCAATGTCCCAGAGTGCATCCTTTTTTCTTTTTTTTTTTTTAGTTTTTGGGCCACACCCGGTGACGCTCAGAGGTTACTCCTGGCTATGCGCTCAGAAGTCGCTCCTGGCTTGGGGGACCATATGGACGCCGGGGGATCGAACCGCGGTCCGTCCAAGGCTAGCGAAGGTAAGGCAGGCACCTTACCTCCAGCGCCACCGCCCGGCCCCTCAGAGTGCATCCTATACCATCATCCTTTTCCCCTTGGCCTGTCAGTAGTATAACAGGCCCATTTAAGGTTAGATTGTTAAAGTTTAGGTCCCTTGATTATACTATTGTTGACTTTGGCTTGGATATTTAGTTTTGTCCTTATTTATTTCCCTGCCAATGCATCCAAGACCACTTGGCCCCTGGCCCCCAGCCGTTTTTAAATCTTTTCTTCTTAGTTTTATAGAATAATGTGGAAATATGTGGTAAAATAAAGAAATTAAGGTTCTATAAAAATGGCAGAAACCCCAATTTAAAAGCTAAGAGATTAGGGGCCTGGAGAGATAGCACAGCGGCATTTGCCTTGCAAGCAGCCGATCCAGGACCTAAGGTGGTTGGTTCGAATCCCAGTGTCCCATATGGTCCCCTGTGCCTGCCAGGAGCTATTTCTGAGCAGACAGCCAGGAGTAACCTCTGAGCACCGCCGGGTGTGACCCAAAAAAAAAAACCAAAAGAAAAACAAAAAACCAAAAAAAAAAAAAAAGCTAAGAGATTAAAAAATCCAATTTAAAAAAGGGAGTATGTGTGGCAGGTGTTTTGTATAGGCACAGCAAAATATGGGGGAAATAGAAAGGAAAAACCTTTGGCCTAAAACCAGGGAGATCTTACCCAGAGCATACTGGCTTAAGACCAACTATAGGCTCTAGGCATACTAAATTGTATAACCCAAAGTCTTTCTCTGTGGTCCCAGTAAGATATTTACAATTAAGGTTGTCACATGATTATTAGAGATCCTGGTACAGATCCTATGTCAAAGTCAAGGTGACACGGAGCATTTTCTGGTTTCATTTCATACTTAGGTGGCAATGCAGAGAACCCTGCCCTGAAAGCAGATTGTTGCTGTTACCAAGTCATCACTGTGTCATATGAATCCACTCTGGAGCAAGTAGATGCCAGGGACATTAGCATTAGGACCTTCCCTGGAAGAAGTCCGATTCCTGGTGCTGGTGTAGAAAACCATTCTGGTTCTATAGATGGGATTCAAGGTTCAGGGAGTAAATGGCCAATGCCCGATCTTCTGGAGCCTAAGTAGAGTCACTATGACAAGTGTTCAGGCTGTGAAGCCCCACTGCAATATAAAATTTATGTATTCCTAGTAGATAAGAACTTGTTTCCACACATAAGATTTCCCCATTTTAATGTGTCTCTGCAAAAAGGAACACTGCCACATGTACTACTGGTGTATATGAGGATAAAAATAACAAGCCAGGGGGCTAGAGAGATAGCATGGAGAAAAGGTGTTTGCCTTGCATACAGAAGGACTGTGGTTTGAATCCCAGTATCCCTTATGGTCCCCTGAGCCTGCCAGGAGCGATTTCTGTGTATAGAGTCAAGAGTAGCCCCTGAGCACTGCCGAGTGTGACCCCAAAAAACAAAACAAAACAAACAAAAAATAACAAGCCAAACAATCCCAATATCCTGGTTCTAACATGAATTTGGAGCACAAGAGAGACTTATGTACTAGAATTTCCTACTAAATAGATCCCAAAAAAAGAAATGGGGAAAACTGTCATTACATAAGATACATCATAAGTGGGATCTGAGAGATAGCACAGCAGCAGGGCGTTTGCTTTGCACATAGTCGATTCAGGACTGTGGTTCAAATCTTGGCATCCCATTGGTCCCTGGAGCCTGCCAGGAGAGATTTCTGAGCGCAGAGCCAGGAATAATCCCTGAGTGCCACCACCAGGTGTGACCCCCCCAAAAAAAGACTAAGATACACCATAAGAATTATACCTATTAAGGAAATACGTCTAAAGAAATATTCAAAAGAGATATACATGTCCTTTTAAGTCTTTTGAAATAGTCTGGGGGAAGGAAAATAAAATTTGGAGCATAGCTTCAACCTGTGACATAGTCTTGTAGAAAATTGTCTGTGGGGGCCAGAGAGATAGCACAGCGGTAAAGCAGGCACAGGGGATCATATGGGATGGTGGGATTGGCTGCATGCAAGGCAAACAACCTATCACTGTGCTGTCTCTCAGGACCCACAAATCATTTTCTATCCCTTTCACTCTCTTAACTCAGATCTGTTATCCCCCCCGCCCCCCGCAACCTGTATTACCCTCAGTTCTTAACTCCTCAGGAACGAAATGCTTCCTGCCTCCTCAGCCTGCTGCCAACTAGCTCTCAAAAAAAAAAGTCCAGTTTTTTTGTTTGTTTGTTTGTTTTTTTGTTTTTGGGCCACACCCAGTAATGCTCAGGGGTTACACCTGGCCTGGCTATGTGCTCAGAAGTTGCTCCTGGTTTGGGGGACCATATGGGACGCCGGAGGATCGAACCGTGGTTCATCCTAGGCTAGCATTGACAAGGCAGACACCTTACCTCTATCACCACCGTGCCGGCAGTGTCCAGTTTTTTTTTTTTCAGTGTCCAGTTTTTTAAAGAAATATTCATATTGTTTTCCAGAAAGGCTGGACTAGATGGCAGCAGTGAATGAGAGTTTCTTTCTTCCCACATCATCCCCGTATCATCCCTACAACAGTACTGGTTGTTCTCGTTCTTTGTGATGTGTGCCAGTCTCTGTGGTGTGAGATGATACTTCATTGTTGTTTTGATTTGCATCTTTCTGATGATTAGTGATGTGAAGCTTTTTTTTTTTTTTTTTTTTTGTTTTTGGGCCACACTCGGCAGTGCTCAGGGGTCACTCCTGGCTGTCTGCTCAGAAATAGCTCCTGGCAGGCACAGGGGACCATATGGGAACCGGGATTTGAACCAACCACCTTTGGTCCTGGATCGGCTGCTTGCAAGGCAAATGCCACTGTGCTATCTCTCCGGGCCCCCGTGAAGCATTTTTTAATGTGCCTTTTGGCCATCTGAAATTATGAAAATTCTTTTTTAAAAAATGGTATGGGATATACCTGGAGAGATAGTACAGTAAGTAGAGCGCTTGCCTGCCACATGTTCAGTGCTTACTCCTGGCTCTGCACTCAGAGGTCACTGCTAGTGGTTCCCCTTGGTGACCATGTTGGGGGATTATATTGACACGGGGGATTAAGCCTGAGTGGTTTTACATAAGACAAGCAACCTACTTGTTATACTATTGCTTCAGCCTCTAAATTTTATATATATATATATATATATATATATATATATATATATATATATATATATATATATATAATCTGTTTGGGGTCATACCCAGCTGTACTTAGGGTTTAATCCCAGCTCTGCACTCAGGGATCATTCTTGAATAGCTAAGGTGACCGACCATATAGGATGTCAGAAATTGAATCTGGATCACTGGGGGTACTTAGAAGACCATAATGTGGTGCTGGGGATTGAATACAAGTCTCCCTCATGCAAAGCATGCACACAGCCCCTCCAACTTTTTCTCTCTGGTCCTAATTTACCACTATTTAAAGCTCCCTCTTCCCTTCACTGAAAGACAGAACAATATTTGGCACATGGCAAGTGTTTCATCATTAATGGCGCCTATTATCACCCTTCATTTTTTTTTTTTATCTACAAAAGCTTAATAGATGCCAAATGGGAGTTGGTAGCAATCAGGTGGGGAGGATGTGGTCTCAGCAGGAGCCTTCCAGACTCAGGATTAATGCTCTTGGAGCTGACCTGGCTCCAGAGAACCTACTACAAAAGTCTGAGATCAATCAGTACTGCAAATGCAGTCTCAGAATGCCTGAAAAGAATGAGCCATTAGAAACAAAACAAAAATGAGTCATTATCTTAGATCTTAAAGGATTTCTTAGATCATGGCTTGAAGCTAGGGATCTGGGACTGTAAATACTATAAGACCTTGGGGGTCTGTCAGGGATGTTGAGAATTAAACCCAGTTGGGTGTGTGCAAGGTAGACGGACACACTACCTGCTGTTCTATCTCCCCTTACCTGAGGCCCTCTATTTCTATCGCTCATTTCAGCTGATTGAAGGGGATCATTCTCCTTTGATTTAAAATAAAGCTGTCTGGGCTGGGGAGATGGCTCAGGTATTAGAAGAGAAAGCTCTTCCAGAGCAAAATAACTGATTTCAGTCCCTCACACTACAAAGACTCCCTGCCAGGACCATCAAGGTGCCCTTGTGATGCCTGACACCTCAGGGTCTATCAGTGACACACACATCCTTGTCACTTTCATTAAGCTATTTGGCACAATTGGCTAAGTGTCACCAGCAGTGACCCCCACACTCACTGGGCACTGCTAGAGAGGACCCTCCAGACACTAAATTAATAACCAAATAATAGGGTCAAAGGGCTAGCACAGCAGTAAGGCATTTGCCTTGCACACAGCCAACCCAGGAAGAACCTACATTTGATCCTCAGCATCCCATATAATCACCCAAACCAGGGCAATTTCTGAACACAGAGCCAGAAGTAACCCCTGAGTGCCACCAGGTGTGGCCCAAAAACTCAAAAAAAAAAAAAAAAAAGAATAAGACAGAGCCTGTGGGTCAGGAACATGCTAAGTGACAGCACATACTGGACATGTAGTAGTTTTGAGATCATCCCTGGTATCCTGGATCCTCTGAGCACTATGAGGTCAGACCCTACAGCACCACTACCACAAGAAAGATAGAAAATTGGGTTTAGGATTCAGTTCTACAACTGAGCACTTGCCTGTTTGGGGCCCTGAGTTCAATTTGGGACTGCAAAAAAGAAAATACAAAAAGAGAGATCGTATAGCAGGTAAGGCGCACTTGTCTTGCTCATGCTCAATCCAAGTTTAGTCCTTGACACTTCTATATGGTTCTCCAAGCCCACAAGGAGCGATCCCTGAGTATAGAACCAGGAATAATTAATTGAAAAAGAAAAATCACGGGCCCGGAGAGATAGCACAGTGGCGTTTGTCTTGCAAGCAGCCGATCCAGGACCAAAGGTGGTTGGTTCGAATCCCGGTGTCCCATATGGTCCCCCGTGCCTGCCAGGAGCTATTTCTGAGCAGACAGCCAGGAGTAACCCGTGAGCAATGCTGGGTGTGGCCCAAAAACCAAAAAAAAAAAAAAAAAGAAGAAGAAAAAAGAAAAAAAAAAAGAAAAAGAAAAATCACAAAGAAAAATAGAGCCTACTCTGTGCGTAGGGTGAGTTTGCAAGCCCCAGCGAGGCCCAGTGAGACCACTTGGCAGTGGGACCCCCTGTCTATCTATTTCCGCAAAGAGGCTCTGTCCTGGGACCCAGTGGTAGCGGTCAACTCTGATGGGCACAGTCCAGGGTATTGGTGAGAAAGCGAAGGGTTCCCAAAGGCCACCTCCTCACCCCACAGGGCCCCACCCCTAACCAGCTGGCTTGATGCTATTTTGAGGCACTGGCAGGACCAGGTTGAATCATGCCCAGTTCTGAAGGGATGTTTGCAATTGAAATGACCTGTCCTTCCCCTCCTCAGAACTGACCAAAAAGGAGAAATGCAGAAAGTTCATGGTAAAGGGCCCAAGGTCAAAGGTTCAGCTGATTCTTGGAGGGGACAGGTCAGAGCCATGATCAGAGTTTCCAGCTTGACAGGACCCAAGTAGTTCCTAAGGAGAGAGGTAGGCAGTCTCCAAACCTTGATGCCCCCTACCTCAACAGAGCCCTGGCCTTGGAGCAGCTGAAACTCTTGCCAGGCCCAGTCTGTCTCAGTCCTTCCTCACCATCAGCAGGCCCTGCCGGCCTCCGAACCCAGGTGGCTTGTTCAAGGTGCCACATGTTTGGTTAACCAGCCAAATGTTGGCATGTGTGTTTGTGTGTGTGCATGTGCGCAGCTTTAAAGCCATTACGTCCAAGTCTGTGTGGGGCAGCCTGGCGTCTAAATGATTTATACAAGGTTCCAGGTGATGCTGATTCATACCAAGCCCTGAGTCCCGCCCTTAGCAATCATGTTCTCTTTGGTTTTGGTTTTTGGGCCACACCTGGTGGTGCTTAGTATTTCTTCTTAGTTCTGTGCTCAGGGATCACTCTTAGAGGACTTGGGGGACCATAGGGTGTTTGGTTATAGGATTATAGGGACCTAAATGGGGTTGACCACATGCAAGGCAAGCACCTTGTCCACTGTACTATCTTTCTGACCTATCCTGTTCTCTCTATTTCTCACATCCCTCAGCATTGAACTGAAATCTCAGAGACTCAGTTTGGACTTATCTATAATGTTCCACCATAAAAAATAAAAAGGTGTGGGGCCAGAGTGAAAGCACAGTGGTAGGGTGTTTGCCTAGCATGTGGCCAACCCAGGACAGAAGCTAGCATTCTATATGGTTCCCCAAGCCTGCCAGGGTGATTTCTGAGCACAGTGCCAGGAGTAACCCCTGAGCGCCACCAGATATGACCCCAAAACCAAAAATAAAAAGGTGAGTTTTTTGTTTTGTTTTTATTTTGGGGACACACCCAGCAGCACTCAGAGATTACTTCTAGCTCTGTGTTCAGAATTCACTCCTGGAAGGCTTGGGGGATCAAATGGGATGCTGGGGATGGAACCCAGGTCAGCCACATGTAATTACGACAAACCTGCTTCAGCCCCAAAAGGTGAGTTTTGATGGATATTCCTAACACAATGGGTTCCAAAACCAAGGAGCTCCCTCTGGCCAATTCTTGGCACTTCCGGCAGAGCAGATATTGCTATTGAATGATAAAATATGGGCGTGTTAGGCAGAGGCAGGTCAGGAGAGTGGGTGGGAGAGTCCAAGTGGCCCGAGCACCTGCCGGAAGCAGGGCCCCTCCCAGTCCCACCTAGCACATGCTCCACCATCTCCATAGTCTTCCCTCTGCCTGAGGAGGAGAGCGGTGTGCAGGGCAGACAGATCCTAGTCTCTCAGCAAAACTTCAGGGTATGTACCCAGCACGGGGGAGAGGACTAACTTATAAGATGCCCAGCTGGAAGGAACATCAGGTTTGATGTTCAGAATAGACCTACTATGGGGCTGAAGCAATAATACAGAAGTAGGGCATTTGTCTTGCACATGGCTGACCCAGGACGGACCTGGGTTTGATCCCTGGCATTTCCTATGGTCCCCTGAGCCAGGAGTGATTTCTCTGAGTGCATAGCCATGAGTAACCCCTGAGGGTCACTGGGTGTGACTACCCCCCCCCAAAAATAATAAACCTACTTGGTCTATTCTTGTTCTTTTCTTACTTATTGGTAAGTTCAATTCTGTAGACCAGCCCTTAGGTTCTGTTATTTTTGTTCATTTGATATTCTCTCACTATTTTTCTTTATATCCTATGTATGCAGCTCATCTCTGATTTTTTGTTTGTTTGTTTGCGTGTTCTTTTGTTTTTTTTGGGTCACACATGGCAGTGCTCAGGGGTTACTCCTGTCTCTACACTCAGAAATCACTCCTGGCAGGCTCGGGGGACCATATGGAATGCCGGGATTCGAACCACTGTCCTTCTGCATGCAAGGCAAACACCTTACCTTCATGCTATCTCTCCGGCCCCTCATCTCTAATTTTATTGTTTGGGTGTGACTTATAATAGTGCTGATAGTGGGGCCAGAGCAATAGCACAGAGGTAGGGCAGTTGCCTTGTACGTGGTGACTCAGGACGAACCTGGGTTTGATCCACAGAGTCCCTTATAGTCCCCCAAGCCAGGAGCGATTTCTGAGCACATAACCAAGAGTAACCACTGAGCATCACTGGGTGTGGCCAAAAAACCAAATAATAGGGGCCAGAGAGATAGCATGGAGGTAAGGCATTTGTCTTTCATGCAGGAGGTCATCGGTTCTAATCCCGGAGTCCCATGTGGTCCCCCATGCCTGCCAGGAGCAATTTCTGAGCCTGGAGCAAGGACTAACCCCTGAGCACTGCCGGGTGAGACCCAAAAACCACAATATATATATATATATATATATATATAGTGCTGATATTAATGTTGCAGAAACACAATATTGCTATATCACATCTACACCCACCACCAGTATCCCCATAACTCCAACACTATCTCTAAATTAAGATAATTAATGGACCCAGCAGTAAAATTAACATAAAGCATGAAGTTACTTTGATATATGCCTTTGTTTTCTTGGTACTATTTGCAATCTGTCATTAAAATGGCAGTCTTTAAATGACATGGAGATTATTATGCTAAGTGAAATGATTCAGTGGAAAGGGAAAGACATAGAATAGTTTCACTCATTTGTGTTATATAAGAAAAATAAAAGAAAGTATGGTAATAATATCCAGAACAATAGAGATGAGGGCTGGGAGAACCAGCCTATGATATTGAGCTTGCCATAAAGAGAGGTGAATGTAGCTAAACTCTAACTGCACTGACAACTACCTTGATAGTGATAGGGAGATAGAGAAGCAGAATGCCTGTCCCAGAGACAGGCAGGGGTGGGAGAAGATGAAAATGGGGGACATTGGTGGCAGAAAAGTTGTACTGGTGAAGAGTAGTGTACATTCTTTTTTTTTTCTTTTTTTTTTTTTTTTTTGGTTTTTGGGCCACACCCGGCAGTGCTCAGGGGTTACTCCTGGCTGTCTGCTCAGAAATAGCTCCTGGCAGGCACGGGGGACCATATGGGACTCCAGAATTCGAACCAACCACCTTAGGTCCTGGATCGGCTGCTTGCAAGGCAAACATCGCTGTGCTATCTCTCCGGGCCCCAAGAGTAGTGTACATTTTACGACTAAATCCCAACTATGAACATTTCTGTAACCATGGTGCTTAAATAAAGAAATTATTTTAAGGGTCCGGAGAGATAGCACAGCGGCATTTGCCTTGCAAGCAGCCGATCCAGGACCAAAGGTGGTTGGTTCAAATCCCGGTGTCCCATATGGTCCCCCGTGCCTGCCAGGAGCTATTTCTGAGCCGACAGCCAGGAGTAACCCCTGAGCAATGCTGGGTGTGGCCCAAAAACCAAAAAAGAAAAAAAAAAGAAAAGAAAAGAAATTATTAAAAAAAAATAAAATGGGGGCCGGAGTGGTAGCACAGTGTTAGGACATTTGCCTTGCACGAAATCAATCCAGAACAGATGATGGTTTGATTTCCAGCATCCCATGTGGTCCCCTGAGCCTACCAGAAGTGATTTCTGAGCCAGGTAACCCCTGAGCACCACCAGATGTGAGCCCCCCCAAAAGAACTAACTAAATAAATAAATAAAATGACAGTCTTCAGATTACTTTTGCCTTGTCATATTCTGATTACTTATTTGGTTTGTGGGCCACAGCCAGTGGAGATCAGAACTTAGTCATGGCTCTATACTCAGGGATCTCTCCTGGCAGACTACAAGGATCATATGGGGTGCAGAATCAGCCAGCTGTGTGTAAGGCAAACACTCTCCCTGCTGTGCATTCCAGCCTCCATATTCTGATTATTTATTTATTTGGTTTTTGCGTCACACCCCACAATGCTCAGGGATTACTCCTGGCTCTGTGCTCAGAAATTGCTCCTGACAGTCATAGGGGACAATATGAGATGCCAGGATTCAAACCACTGTTCGTCCTGGATCAGTTGCATGCAAGGCAAACACCCTACTGCTGTTCTATCTGTTCAGCATTCACACCAACATTGGAAAGAAAGATACAAACACTTCAAATATTCAACCACTGGGCCCGGAGAGATAGCACAGCGGTGTTTGCCTTGCAAGCAGCCAATCCAGGACCAAAGGTGGTTGGTTCGAATCCCGGTGTCCCATATGGTCCCCCGTGCCTGCCAGGAGCTATTTCTGAGCAGACAGCCAGGAGTAACCCCTGAGCACCGCTGGGTGTGACCCAAAAACCAAAAAAAAAAAAAAAAAAAATTCAACCATTATTTGGCCTCATTTACTTTTCACTGATTCCTTTCCTATCTGCTTCTTCAGGGTAGTACTTGAGTGGGCCACACATGACCCCTCAGGCCCAACCCCAACTCAGGGCAGAGGCAGGAATCCTGGACAGGTTGCCTTTCATCATAGGATAATACATACCTACACATAAATCTCTTACTCAGACTGGGACAGCTGCCAATGAACTTCATGGATACAGTCTTTGGGACGCATGAGAAAAACAGCAAACTCACAAGAGAGTAAAATCTGTACTGACCCCCCAGGGATCTCTTTTTTTTTCCCTTATCAACATTATAACAAAAATGATATTGAATAAAACATGACTCAAGGAACTGAAAAACAATGAGAAAGGCTTAGTTCCCTAGGCACATAATACAGTCGCTTTGGAAGATCACTTTGCCTTGCCAAGTTCAGTACATCATGTCCACTCCTTGATTTGTACCATGAGAAACTCTTACAGCTCAAGTCCAGAATATGCGTTCCACAACCTCATTAATACTTGCCAGGAGCACAAGTCTGTCCCCCATGCAAATGCCTCATAAACATAATGCCTAGGGAAATTGTGGTGTATTCACACAAAGGGTCACTATACAACAATGAATGAATAATAACCGCACTCATCAGCCGGGTGGAGTTTCACATGACTGAGTCATAAAAGCTTACTAAAGGGGCTAGAGAGATAGCTCAATAGGTCTGGGTTCAATCCTCAGCATCACTTTAAGCACCATTAAGAGTGATCCGCCCCCATCGAAGAGTTGGAAGTAGTCCCCCCCCCCTATAAAAGATCTGCAAAAAAATAATATACCAGAGCTGGTACAGCAGGTAGAGCATTTTTCTTTCACATAGCCAACCCGGTTTTGATACCCATATAGTCCCCTGAGGAAACACTAGGAGTGATTCCTGAGTGCAGAGAGCTAGAAGTACAATATACTTCCAAATACATACATTTCAAAATAATCAAACATTGTTTAAACATACACACTAAAGTGAGAAATTCTAAAGAGGGTGTAGGGAAGGTCTCCCCACTGGATGGAAGAAGAGAGTAAATGTAAGGGGTACCCAGGAGCATGGCATGGGTATGACATGCTGTGCTGTCTGTGGCCAGTGGACTTTCCTTAAGGAAATCCTGGAGATACAGTTAAAGAGCAAGGCACTTCCCTTGCACTCAGACCTACTCCATTTTCATCCCTGCTACTCCATGTGGTACCCAAGCACCATTAGACAATTCTTTTTTTTTTTTTTTTTTTTTTGGTTTTTGTTTTGTTTTGTTTTTGGGCAACACCCGTTTGATGCTCAGGGATTACTCCTGGCTAAGCACTCAGAAATTGCCCTTGGCTTGGGGGGACCATATGGGACACCGGAAGATCGAACTGCAGCAGTCCTTTCTTGGCTAGTGCTTGCAAGGCAGACACCTTACCTCTAGCGCCTCACTGGCCCCCATTAGACAATTCTTGAGCACTGTAGGATGTGGCCCAAACACCACCCCCCAAAAAAACCAACCTTTAGGAAGACAGATGAGACAGACTTTGAGCCATTCCTCTGGCTCCTCAAACTCTGGCTAGGAAATATGGAACAAGCAGAGGTGATTTTTGAAAGGTGCATGGAAGACAAGGTAGGGTAGGATCTCAAGTCCCAAAATATGACCCTTGGGGAGGCAGAGTTAGTACTGTGGGTAGAGAGCTTGCCTTCAATATGACCAACTTGGGTTTGATTCTAAGCACCTTCTAAGGTCCTCCAAGCACTGCCAGGAGTGATTCCTGAGTGTAGAGTCAGGAGTAAATTCTGAGCATTGCTAGGTGTGACCCCAAAACAAAGACAAAACAAAACAAATTCCTCCTGGGAGTTCCATAGACTTTCTCATTCTTCACTGATATCAGAAAGTCGAGTGAAAGAAGAAGCAACAACCAGAGATGGAAATGAATGGCACACAAGGAGGCCCGTTGAAGCCAGCTGTAGGACTAGAGCTCTACTCACAAAGGGTGGTGCTGGTTCTTGCAGGTGGATTCCATTTCCCACACCATATGGCCTTGCCTTATGGTTTGTCTAGCCTTAATGTAACCCTTTCAATTCTTCTTCTCCTTTTTTTTTTTTTTTTTTTTTTTTGGTTTTTGGGCCACACCCAGCGGCACTCAAAAGTTACTCCTGGCTTTGTGCTCAGAAATCGCTCCTGGCTAAGGGGACCATATAGGATGCTGGGAATTGAACCTATGTCCATCCTGGTCAACAGCTTGCAAGGCAAACACCCTACCACTGTGCTACTGTTCTGACCCTTTTGATTCTTCTTCTTCTTCTTCTTCTTCTTTTTTTTTTTTTTTTGGTTTTGGACACATCCAGCGGCGCTCAGGGGTTACTCCTGGCTATCTGCTCAGAAATAGCTCCTGGCAGGCACGGGGGACCATATGGGACACCAGAATTTGAACCAACCACCTTAGGTCCTGGATCAGCTGCTTGCAAGGCAAACACCGCTGTGCTCTCTCTCCAGCCCCTCAATTCTTCTTTTAAAGTTAGTTTTGAGGGGCCGGAGAGATAACACAGCAGTAGGGCGTTTGCCTTGCATGCAGAAGGGTGGTGGTTCGAATCCTGGCATCCCATGTGGTCCCCCGAGCCTGCCAGGAGCGATTTCTGAGTACAGAACCAGGAGTGACCCCTGAGCGCAGCCGGGTGTGACCCAAAAACTAATCAATAAAAAAAAAAAGTTAGTTTTGAATCTGTAAGTTCCTGAGCTGTTGTTTATCTGTGCTCAGGCACCATGCCCCCAGACAACACATAAGAATGCATGTGTGGGGCCGAGCGGTGGCGCTAAAGGTAAGGTGCCTGCCTTGCCTGCGCTAGCCTTGGACGGACCGTGGTTCGATCCCCCGGTGTCCCAAATGGTCCCCCAAGCCAGGAGCAACTTCTGAGCGCATAGCCAGGAGTAACCCCTGAGCGTCACCGGGTGTGGCCCAAAAAAAAAAAAAAAAAAAAGAATGCATGTGTACTTCATTGCTTCTGTCTTGACCTAAGAGTCCTAGACCTGGGCCATCAGTCTTTGGCAAGTGGCACCAGCCTTTTGGCAGGAGCCAGACTACTACCAACTTGTTGATTCTATTCCAAGAAAATTTGGGGGTCAGGCAGTGTGGGATTTAGGGATGTGTTTGATTGGGCCATAGCTGGCAGTATTTGGGGGATCCCCGACTTGTGGAGAACCCTATAGGATTGAACACAGAGATCCTATGTGCAAAGCCCAGCTTCAGGTCTTTGGAGATATCGCTCTAGGCCCCAAGAAGGGATTTCTTTTTTAGTTTAAAATTTTTACATTGAGGGGACTGGAGCAATAGCACAGTGGGTAGGGTATTTTCTTTGCATGTAGCTTACCTCGGTTCAATCCCTGAAATCCCATATGGTCCCTTGAGCCTGCCAGAAGTGATTTCTTTTTTTTTTATGTTATTATTATTTTTTTAATTATGAGAACAATGATGCAAAGGAAGAGGACAAGGTAAAGTTACTGTGGAAGAACAATCACCAATAAACAGTTCTCAGAAGAAATCACATTGCTGACACCTTAATTTTAAACATACAGTCAAGAAACATTAAGAAGAAATAAAACAGAACCCATGTACAATTACTTTGTCCCTCAAGTCTCCAGATGTACAACATTTCTTAGTGGCACACAAAGCAATTTAAAGCCATGATATTTATGTAACTCCTTAAACATTGAAGGCATAGTATTTTTTACATTTCCATGCATATGCATATTAGTTTATGTTAACCTCAAAAGTTTAAGTAGTTTTTTTTTTAAGGTTTAGAGTCAAAGGAGCAAAGTAAAAACGGTGTTAGAGTGGCAATTATTATTTGCATAGGCCCACCAAAATATGGGTGACATGGAAAGGAAAAGCCTTGGCCTAAATACAAGGAGACCCTACCCCTGAAGTTTCCTGGTGTAAGACCAGATCTAGGCTCCAGCAAAATAGTTTGTCTAATCCAAGTCCTTGTCTGTAGTGCCAATACAGTTTTATTTTTCAAACAGTCTTTGTTGTTGGCAAAAGATCCTGGAATCTGCATATCCTACATTGAAGTCAGGCTGGTGTCGAGCATCCTCTAGTTTCACCTCACAATTAAAGAGCAATGCAGAGAGATCTGTCCAGTAAGTAGGACATTATTGTTGTTAAGTCTTCTCAGTGTTAAGGGAAGTCTCTTTTGAGTAGGTCGATGTCAGAGCAGTGGTAGCGTCTTCCCTGGTAGAGGATTGCTTCCAGGTGATGTTATAGACAATGTTGGATGTTTCATAGGTGGCTTACCTAGTTCAGGGGTGAATGTAGAATGCCCATTCTTCTGAGGCCTGCGCCAGGTCATTATGTCAATGTTCAGGGTGTAAGGTTCAATTGCACTAAAAGTTTTGTGTGTTCCCATCTCTATTAGATAAGAACTTATTTGTATGTATAGAATTTCATCATTTTAATATGCTTATGCAAACAAGGAATAATGCCACGTGGCATTATTGGTACATATGGGGGCTGCAAGAACAGGTCCAACAATCCCCGTGACTTGGTTCATACAGAAGCGATAAACTGAGGGAATCTTTCACCAAATTCCTTATTGATCAGTTCACAAAGAGAAGAAAAGATAAAAAGTAGGGGAAATTGTCACTATATAAGAGAATATTTAGTAAGAGATATAGCTGTCAAAGAAAATAGATATAAAATATTCAAAGGGCATACTTGTCTGTTTTATGCTTTTGAAATAGTTGGGTGGGTGTTAAATCCAGTGCACCACGTTGGTCTGTGATTTTGGATGGTGCAGTACTGAAGTTAAAAAGGGTAAATGTGGGGTAATGATGGTTTGGGGTGAGAGAGTTAAAGAGTAAAAATGAGTTTTGTAGGGGTGTGATAAAGAGCAGAATGCAAAAATGGACATTCTGCATACATAAAACATATCTAAAAGACATGGAGTACTATTAATATATATTGTAGACTGGTATGAAATTACCAGTGACTGCCTTAGTACAGCCGAGCAACTATCAGCCAGCCCCAGTTAAGCTCCTCCAAGTGTAAAAAAGGCCTTTGGTACAACAGAGGTCTGCCGAAACCCATGCTGGCAGAGACTCCCAGCTCCCAGGAAGGAAGGAGATCCTTCCTGAGCTGGAAGGCCGAAAGTTCAAAGCCCGCACCCTAAGCCTCCCTCTGGAGCCAGCTTGGGAGTGGGGAAAGCCTAGGGTACCTCATACGCTCCTCCAAGGGACCCACCTTGCTGGCTTGCCCAGGCATGTGGCCCAGGGGAAGCTGCCAGGAGTGATTTCTGAGCATAGAGCCAGGAGTAACCCCTGAGCTCTACTGGGTGTGATCCAAATATAAAACAATATAAAACAAAACAAAACAAAAAGAAAATAGTCTTAAAATAAATGAACAGAATATAGAAAAAAAAAGAAGAATCCTCAAAATAAACAAATAGATAAATAGGTAAATTCAACAGGAACAACTTAAGAATCATTGGGATCCCAGAAAGTCAAGAATAAACCCCCATGGGACTGAAGCAGTGGCACAAGTGGTAGGGTGTTTGCCTTGCATGTGCTAGCCTAGGATGCAGTTCAATCCCCCGGTGTCCTATATGGTCCCCCAAGCCAGGAGTGATTTCTGAACACATACTAGGAGTAATCCCTGAGCATCACCAGGTGTGGCTCAAAAACCAAAAAAGAAAATCCCTATATAGCAGTTGGACTTAGGCACACCCCTTGGATACAATCACTTAGCAGTTAGAATTAGATACTCCCCTTGGCTATTCCCACTGTAATGACTATTGAACCTGGACATGCTCCTTGGACATGCCCCTTTGTCATTCTGATATAAAAAGAAAAACTTGGACAATTGTGGGAGGGCCCGGAATAGTGACCAGAGCAATTTCTGCTGGTTCGTAGGGGTTGCAGGGGGCAGAGATAAAGCATTGGAGAAATGCTGCCTGCTTTGTATCTATTTTAACTGTTCTATCTTCTTTGAACTGGGCCTCCCTGACCACTTCTGGCCATTGAATTTCCATCTAACTCTCTCGTTCTCTCTCTCTGGAATTCCTGGTGGTGGCAGAAGCTCTCAGATTCCAGGAGGAATAAAAAGTTTCTTTGATTTTTCTCTCTCCTCTCATCTCTGTCTGTTGCTACAACCCTATAAAGAAGCAATAGTCAAAACATCATTGCTGATAAGTTTCCAGAGATGGCAAATACTTGCATTCACATCCTGTATGCCTGAAGATTAATAGAGACCTGTTAATAGAGACTGAAATAAAAATACCCAAGGTACATCACTAATGTAAATGGGAAAATGGGGTTCCTATAAACCAGTGCTTCTCAATTATTTTCTGTCATGCCCCCTAGGAAGAAGAAAACATTTTTTCATGCCCCCCCACGCAACTGTAAATAGTATCTTTATTAAAAAAAAAACTTTACCCTGCAAAAAATATATATGAAATAATTTGAGCTGATTTTTTTAAATCAGAGGTGATGTCTGAATTAATGGCAACAATGAGCACGTTTTGCAATGCATAGCTTTTCGAAGTGGGGTTTGAAGCAGGACACAGCAACTCTCAGCTCTGGAGACATACAGAGACTTAAACACGGGGCTTAGCTTGTTATGACAGTGTTTGCCGAGGTCAAACGTGCCCCCCTTTACAAAGCCCTGCACCCCCCTGGGGGGCGTGCCCCACTATTTGAGAACCACTGCTATAAACCTTGCACAGAGTCAGGAATAATCCCTGAGAGCCACCAGATGTAGCTTCCCCCAAAATGTCATGTTGATTTAATTCAATTTTATTAATAAACTATTCATTGGACTATTAGATATTTTTGTTACTACAATATTATATTATTCATCTATATTCACATGCCTTGAGTCCATATGTCTGTTCTTAGTAGGGTGGTAGGTAGGTCATAAACCAGATATATCTTAACTTATTCAACAGAAACAAGTAAGTCACTATGTGATTAGAAATTAAACAAGCTGGGGCTGGAGCGGTGGCACAGTGGTAGGGCATTTGCCTTGCATGCAGCTGACCTAAGACAAACCACGGTTCGATCCCCTGGCATCCCATATGGTCCCCCAAGCCAGGAGCAATTTCTGAGCACAGAGTCAGGAGTAACCTCTGAGCATCACTGGTTGTGGCCCAAGAACCAAAAAAAAAAACAACCCAACAACAACAACAACAACAAAAACAAAAACAAAAAATTAAACAATTAAACAAGCTGTTTCCAAGAAAGGACTTCAGAATGGTTAAGAAACATGTAAAAATAAGTTTGATAGTAACTGTAGTCAGAGAAATGCATCACATGAAGCTGTTATTGAGCCCTTGGATTGGCAAAACTGTTATAACAGTTTGTGGCAAGAATAAAGGGACAACTGGAATTCATACTGACTACAGGTGAGAATATAAATGTTTAGATTGCTAATCACTAAGATGGCAATTTAAACACCATCTTTTTTTTTTCAGCTTTTGCCCCTGTTGCGTATTAGCAAAGCTTCAGGTTTTTCATAACCAACAAAGAGATCAGGCTCCATTTTCCCTGGAGGAGGCAGATGCAAGATGCAGCCTGCAGAATGCCAGTCTGGGCTCAGTACTCAGCTCTGGTGTGAGTTCTGGGTGGGGCAGCACAGTCCTGTCCGAAATGCCGCTCCCATAACACCTATTTGTGTGTGTAGGTGTTTGGACGAGTAGGTCCTTGAAGGAGACTGAGTCTGGAGCCAAACATATGTGGAGTAGAGAGGGCAATGGTGGGTCAGAATAATGGCTGAAGGCCTTGGGTGAGTCCTGGAAAGCTTCCCAGAAGAAAGGACAATTTTGAGGGAGGAGCAGATATGTGCCAGGACAAGGTGGGTAAGAGGGCATTTCTGGCAGAGAAAGAGATGAGCTAATGGAAGCTGTTGTCAGAGATTGTGTATTATCAGAGACCAGGGAGACAGTTTAAAGGACTGGCAAGCATGCTCTGCATGTGGGAACCCTGGGTTTGAGCCCCTAAATAGCACAGTCCCTTGAGTATCACAAATGCCTACCACCCCCTCCCCTTCACTCCCCAAATTTATGGTTTGATCAACGCACAGAGAAAATGTCAGGGAAGCCAAAGCAAGAGTGTGTGGGTGGCAGAGGTGGGAAGAAGGCTGGGAAGATAAAGTAGGGTCAGACTGTAAATGACTTTGTACCCTGAGCTAGAAAGTGAGGGATTTATCTCACGTCTACTGGGTAATCGCAGCCAGTGTTAATGAAGCAGGAAGCTGGCGGCATCTGGGGTTTTCTAGAAGCAACTGGAGTTTTCTGGAAAGTTATAGATTCCTGTTCCCTGTCCTAGTGGGACTGGTTCCTAGGTCAGGGCTGCTGTTCAGGGTTCTGGGTCCTCTGAAGAATGGACTTTCTTTTGGGTTAGGAACCTTCTGCTGCCCATTCTTTGCCTCCAAACCCCTTGGAAATACCTACAAATGGCCCAGATGTGAATGTGATCTCTATAAACATCCAAGGACACAATACATTTGGGGGCCAGAGCGATAGCACAGTGGCAGGACATTTGTCTTGTATTGCGGCTGATCTGGGACAGACCTGGGTTTGATCCCTAGTATCTCATCTGGTCCCCCAAGCCTGCCAGGAGTGATTTCTGAGTGCAGAGCCAGGAGTAACCTGTGAACATTGCTGGGTGTGGCCCAAAACACAAAAATAAATAAAAATTAAAAAAAAATACATTTTGGCCAGAGCAATAGGTAGGGCACTTGCTTTTGCATGTAAGGTTGGCCTGGGTTTGTTTCCTGGCATCCTATATAGTCCCCTGAACACCACCACTAAAAGTGATTCCTGAGTGTAGAGCCAGAAGTAAACCCTGAACATCATCAAGTGTGGCCCAACAAGCAAACAAAGAAACAAATAAAAAAATACATGGGGGAGGGCAGGGAGATAGTACAGCAAGTAAGGCACTTGCCCTGCACATAACCAACCTGGATTTCATCCCAGCATTCCATATGATCTCGAGAGCACCCTCAGGAGTGATTCCTGAGGATAGAACTAGAAGTAAGCCCTGAGTAAAAACCAGTTGTGGTCCCCAAAAAACAAACATAAAAAATAGAAATACATCTGGATACCCAAGGATAGTGTGTCTGCCTTGTAGGTATGAGGTCCTGAGTTTGAACATTCCACTGCCCCCACAGGTCTGAAGCAATGCCGGCATAACTGCCATTTTCCCAATTATAACACCAAGTTCAAAAATTGGGAAAATGGCAGTTGTGATGCTTTCACACACTGGCCTTGCACGCGCTAACCTAGGACAGACCTCGGTTCAATCCCCTGGCGTCCCGTAAGGTTCCCCCCAAGCCAGGAGCGATTTCTGAGCACATAGCCAGGAGTAATTCCTGAGCATCACTGGGTGTGGCCAAAAAACTAAAAAAAACGGGGGGGTTTATAACACCTCTCCTGTTCATTCCCCCCATAGGATTTATGTGAAAATTAAATATAGAAACAACTGTAAAAGCTGTTAGTAAATTGTATAAAAATCTTTTACCATGTGAGATATAGGGCCCATTATCTGGAACACCAGCAACTGGAAGGGAAAAGCTCCACAGTGTTTAGGGGACAGAGGGAGAGACGGAGGGAGGGAGAGAGGGAAGAAAAAGGAGAGAGGAGAGAGCACGCTCAGAAAAAAAGGAGACATTTGAGTAGAGAAACGGAGAATGCCTTCAAGGGCAAACAAAGGTGGAGGGTTTAATTTTCAAAACAAAAGAGATTCAATCTTGTTCAAAAGAAAAGACAAAATAATGTGTATCAGGTAGAAAATAAAAGATCATTTTGTTTTGCGCCACACCTTACTCCCGGCTTTGTGCTCAGGCATCCATATGGGATGCCAGGAATAGAATCCAGGTCGGCAGTGTGCAAGGCAAGTATCCTACCCACTGTACTACCTCTTTGTTCCCTGGAATGAATGGCAATGTAGAGAATAGAGAGTTTCTAAACTCATTGGCAAGCCTCCAATCAACTTCCAGGCAGATATGAAAAAATTGAAAGTGGTTGTTTCCTCTGCTGTGACCAGATGATAAGGAAAGTTTTGAGCTCCAGAATAAATGACTATGGGGCCAGAGTGATAGTACAGTGGGTAAGTCTTCTGCCTTGCATGCAGTCAACCAGGTTCAACCCCTGACAACACACATTGTCCCCCAAGCACCACCGGGAGTGATCCCCGAGTTCAGATCCAGGAGTAGCTCTGAACACTGCAAGGCATAGCCCAAAAATAAATGTGAGGGGTGGGAGGGGGAGAGAGAGAGAGAGAGAGAGAGAGAGAGAGAGAGAGAGAATGGAGAGATTGGAGAGAGGGAGAGAGGGAGAGAGAGATTGGAGAGAGGGAGAGAGAGAATGGAGAGATTGGAGAGAGGGAGAGAGAGATTGGAGAGAGGGAGAGAGGGAGAGAGAGATTGGAGAGAGGGAGAGAGAGAATGGAGAGAGGGAGAGAATCATTGTGTAATTAGGTTAAGAGTGCTTCTAAATTAGGGGCTGGAGCAATAGCACAGCAGTAGGGTATTTGCCTTGCACACAGCCGATCCAGGACAGATGTTGATTCAATCCTTGACATCCCACATGATCCACCAAGCCAGGAGTGATTTCTGAGCATGTAGCCAGGAGTAACCCCTGAGTGTCACCAGGTACACCCCCCCAAAAAAGAGTACCTCTATATTATACCAAAGCACCAGCCATGTAAGAAAAAATACAACTAAGGGCCAGAGCAATAGCACAGTGGAGAGGGCATTTGCCTTGCACGCAGTTTACCTGGGTTCAAATTCCGGCATCCCACATGGTACTCCGAGCCTGCCAGAATTGATTCCTGAGTGCAGAGCCAGGAGTAAGCCCTGAGCACTACCAGGTGTGGCCAAAAAGAACAACAACAACAAAGAAAAAGCCAACTATGCCCTAAGAAGGTCCCACATTCAGACTCTCGGGCTAGTAGTTCTCTCTTCAAATCCTGACATAGAGATATGCCAGGGAAAGAGACAATTCTAGCTCTGAACCAGCAAGCCATTCAACTTTTGCCTCCATCTTCCCAACCCAGTGCCTGGACATCACAATGCAGAGCCAAGCCATCTCTTCTAGACTCTGTCTGCACCTCTAGAATCCATGCCCGCAAGCAAACGGAAGGGAGGAGGGAGATGAGTTAATTTTGTATCAAGCCTCTCGGTATATTTTGTTCTGTCTGTGGCTCAGGAAGGAAGAGGCAAGGCTAGAGATACCAGCTCGAAAGTAGCTGGCACTCTGGGTGATTTTGCACCACTAAGGGCTTGGCCTCAGCAACACTGTGCCACTGCAACAGTGACAGAGAGAGAACAGGAGGGAGAATTTGGGACAGCGTGGGAGAGGCAACATTCCTCCTGGGTGGTGCTAATGGATCGTGTTCAGTGACTCAAATTCGAGTCCTTTTGTCTTTTGCTTCGAGGACATCTGATTGAGCAAGGGCAGTCCTTGAACTTGTACAAACATGTTCATTTTTCCGAAGGTGCCCACAAGCTGGGGGGCCTATAACCACAGATCTTTCTCGTTCTCACTGTGCTAGAAGATAGATGCTAACTGTATATCCGGAAGGCTCTAGTTTAGGCCCCTTCTGTTTCTGGAGGTTGCTGTAATTAGTGGACAAGCAGTGCTTTATTGCTGCCAATGGTTATCACCTGGAGTTTTCTGCTCCACATCTCTTGTGTTTCCAAATGTTTGTTTCTTCAACTGTGTGTGTGTGTGTGTGTGTGAGTGTGTGTGTGTGTTTTGGGGCCACAATGGAGGGTGGTTGGGACCTACTCCCAGCTCTATGTTCAAGGATCACTCCCTTCTCTAAGGTAGACAATCCAACCTGACCTCATTGATGGGCAATTGCACAATGACCATCTACCACCTCCTAGTACCATCTGTTGAAGACAAAGATTTCTCAGGAGCCAGAAAATAGGTGGGCTCGAGGGAGGGGGGAAATGCTTCTCATTTATTCTCAAGGGAGCCATAGCTGAAAAACAAACACAAGAGTCTCAGCAGATTATTCCACACCAGGTATCAGCATTTGCTCCTCATCCTAAAGAGAAGGAGGAAGAGACAGGGAGAGAGAAGAGGAAGGTGGAGTGGGGGAAGGGAGAAGGTAGAGAAAAAAAAGGGGAAGGGGAGAGGAGGGAAATAGGGGAGAGGGATGAGGAGGAAGGAGAAAGCAGGAAGGAAAGAAGCAGAAGGTTCACTTGTGCTGTAGTTATGCATGTTTTAGTCTCCCTTACGAACTGGGAAGCAACTTGAGGATAGGGACCTCGTATCAGATCTTCTATTCCTGAGATGGCCTCTTACTTACTACCTGCAGGAGGAATGAGTGAATCACTTGGAATTTAAAACTCTCAACCCATCACAGACTATCCTTCCTGCTTCAAGGCTTCAGTATCAGCATTTCCAGCATGTCTGTTCTCCCCTTTTTTTTTTTTTTTTTTTTTTTGGCTATACTCATTTGATGCTGAGGGGTTACTCCTGGCTAGGTGCTCAGAAATTTCACCTAACTTGGGGGGACCATATGGGATGCCAGGGGATCGAACCATGGTCCTAGGCTAGTGCTTGCAAGGCAAATGCCTTACCTTTAATGCCACCACTCAGCCCCTGTTCTCCCTTCCTGATGGTGCTCCCAACTCTCAGAGGGTGCTTCTCTTCCAAAACTGCATGCATGGTGGTGGGGAAACACATATTCAGGCTGGAGCTCTTTCTAATTTTGTTTTTGTTTTGGCCCACACCTAGCAATGCTCAGGGCTTACTCTTGGTTCTGCCCTCAGGGATCATTCCTAGCTGGCTCATCTGGGACCATATGGGGTGCCAGGGATCAAACCCAGATTGGCTGTATTCAAGGCCAAGACTTGACCCTCTGTACTATTGCTCCAGCCCTGGAGGACTTTCTTTGACCCCATCTTTGATCAACTGCCCGGTTAGTATGCACTTAACCTTCCAGATTCCAGAGAGTTCCTAGCCAAAGCCTTTGTAATTTAGCAAATACAGATTTGCAGACTGTTTTACCCCAGGAAAGCACTCACTGGAAGACCATTTCTGTGGCTGACTTTCTTTGTCCTTTGGTTTGCTTGTTGTGGGTGGCAGGTGGGAGGGTTTTTTTGGGGTCATGCTGTTTTCTTCTTGCTCCACCCAAACCTTAGTTTTAGGGTGTGAGTACCACTGACTGACTATGACAGTGCTGACTCCACAGTTCCATGGGATTAAGTGTTTCCATCTGTGCTGGAAATGGATGTTCTTAGCAGCCCTCCGGTACCACAGCCCATGGAGTTATCACATTCCAGAAGGCAGGGCCAAAGGAGAGTCCCTGCCCCTTGCACTTTCTTTTTGTTCTTTTTGTGATCCATACTTTATGATGCTCAGGGGTTACTCCTGGTTCTGCACACAGAGATCACTTCTGGTGGGGCTCAGGGGGCCATTGAGATGCTGGGGTTGAGCCCAGGTCAGCACTCTACCCACTGTGCTATCACTTTGGTTTCATCCTTTAAACTTTTTAAAAATAAATTTAAAAAAATTAACAAATAATTTTATGTATTTATTTTTTGGTTTTGGAGCCACACCCGGCAGCGCTCAGGAGTTAATCCTGGCTCTGTGCTCAGAAATCACTCCTGGCAAGCTCAAGGGACCATATGGGATGCTGGGGATTGAACCCTGGTCTGCCTGGATTGGCTGCGTGCAAGGCAAATGACCTATCACTGCACTATCGCTCCAGCTCCAGACCTACAAATAAATTATTTAATTAAATCACTGTGAGAGATAGTTACAAAGTTGTCATGATTGAGCTTCAGTTATAAATGTCCAACACCCTTCACCAGTGCCCATTTCTTGTCATCAATGCCCTCAGTTTCCCTCCTGCCCTGACCCTTGCCCTTTCCCTTCTCTGCCTCTGTGGCAGACATTTTTCTTTTCTTTTTTCTTTTTTTTTTTTTTTTTTGGTTTTTGGGCCACACCCATTTGACGCTCAGGGATTACTCCTGGCTATGCACTCAGAAGTCGCTCCTGGCTTGGGGGACCATATGGGATGCCGGGGGATCAAACTGCGGTTCGTCCTACACTAGCACTTGCAAGGCAGACACCTTACCTCTAGCGCCACCTCTCCGGCCCCAGACATTTTTCTTTTCTCTCTCTCTCTCCTTTTTTTTAGGGACACTGTGTTTCACAGTGAAATAATTTCAAATTTGTTCATGACTGAGTTTCAGCCATACAGTGTCAACACTGTTTCCTTCAATAGTACACATTTCTTGCCACCAATGTCCCAGTTTCCCTCCTGCCCTTCCTCGCTGCCAACCTCTATGGCAGACATTTTTCCTCCCCCCTTTCTCTCTCCCTCTCCCTTTTTATTTTCCTTTTAGACACTATGACTTGTAATATTGATACTAAATTACTAAAGGGAGCTGTCATTCACATCACTTTACCTCTTTTCAGCACCCAGTTCTTGTCCAGAGTGATCATTTCCAACTATCATTGTCAAAGCGGTCCCTTCTCTACCCTAACTGCACTTCCCCAACCCCTTTGTCCTCCCTTGAGCTTCTAACTGCCTCCCTTCTCTTAGCAACAGAAGAGGGCTAGGAAATGCATTTAATTATCTCAGTCACCAACAGACTGTGCCCCTCGGTGGGAGAAACGTCACTTCAGAAGTCTTCGTGGATGTGCACTCCAGACCAGCACGGTTCATGAGAAAGGTAGCTAGGAGCCAACCAACACTTCTGAGTCTCACTTTGTTTAATCTTTCAGTGCTGGAGGAAGCTTACCAACACACTAACCTCACAAAGCTGATCATCAGTATGGATAATTAGCCCCTAATCATTCCAGTCTTGTGGGTCTGACCAGGGCAACTACCTTCCAATATGTCTCCAATTCTGGCCAAAAATAGCGTCAGTTCTAACACAACATTCTAAAGATAGAGCCTAGGGGAACATCTCTCCTCGCCCCCAACAACTCAGAAACTGCTATTAATGGACAATATTAAGATTACTTTGAGGGAAATGATGGGGGTGAGAAGAATTTATTTAAATGTTGCTGGTAACTGCACAACATTTGTAAGGTTTTTGCAAATCAAGAATTTACATAGGGGCCAGAGCAGTGGTGCAATCGGTAAGGCATCTGCCTTGCCCTTGCTAGCCAAGGACAGACCAAGGTTCGATCCCAGCATCCCAAATGGTCCCCCAAGCCAGAAGTGATTTCTGAGTGCATAGCCAGGAGTAACCCCTGAGCGTCACAAAAAAAAAAAAGAACTTATATAGTTCATATGTATTCTTTTTTTTTTTTTTTTTGGTTTTTGGGCCACACCCTGTGATGCTCAGGGGTTACTCCTGGCTATGCGCTCAGAAGTTGCTCCTGGCTTCTTGGGGGACCATATGGGACGCCGGGGGATCGAACCGCGGTCCGTCCTAGGCTAGCGCAGGCAAGGCAGGCACCTTACCTCCAGCGCCACCGCCCGGCCCCTCATATGTATTCTTTACCCGAGTGTTCCACTTCATCACTCCATTGGGAATATGATCATAAAAATCTTTTAAAACGAATATCATGCACAAGAATGGAGTGCTGGGGCTGGGAAGGTGGCGCTAGAGGTAAGGTGTCTGCCTTGCAAGTGCTAGCGTAGGACGGACCGTGGTTCGATCCGCCTGGCATCCCATATGGTCCCCCAAGCCAGGAGCGACTTCTGACCGCCTAGCCAGGAGTAACCCCTGAGCGTCACCGGGTGTGGCCCAAAAACCAAAAAAAAAAAAAAAAAAAAAAAAAGAATGGAGTGCTAATGGTAGCACCAAAAAGGGCTGTAACTAGTATTTGTAAATCCCCTAACAGGCACAACCTCCTTAGAAGATTTTTTTTTTTTTGGTTTTTGGGCCACACCCGGCATTGCTCAGGGGTTACTCCTGGCTGTCTGCTCAGAAATAGCTCCTGGCAGGCACGGGGGACCATATGGGACACCGGGATTCGAACCAATCGCCTTTGGTCCTGGATCGGCTGCTTGCAAGGCAAACACCGCTGTGCTATCTCTCCGGGCCCCTTAGAAGATCTTTAACATGGAATCTATTGCAACCTCTGAGAACAATGATAGAAACAGGTGTTCAGGATATAACAAATGAGGGAAACAGTGCTCGCTTCGGCAGCACATATACTAAAATTGGAACGATACAGAGAAGATTAGCATGGTCCCTGCGCAAGGATGAAACGCAAATTCGTGAAGCATTCCATATTTTAAAAAAAAAATGAGGGGAACACTGCTGCAAACCTATATATGCAAAAGACTTCAATGTGACCCTAAAAATAAGGCAGCCAGGCAATAGTATAGTGTGTGCCTACCATGAACCCAACTCAAGGTGGGTTCAGCACCAAAAGGTCCCGGAGCATCACCAGGTGCAACCCCACAGGCCCACAGGGGTGGTCTGGGGATCTCCAGAAATACCACAGAGCTTTGAGTTCTTGCATTGAGTTACCATGAGGGTTGGCTGAGAAATCACAGGTGGTACTGCCTAACTTCTGAGAACTTTTATTGGGGGGTGCCACACCCAGCAGTACTCAGAGATTACCCCTAGCTCTGCACTCAGGAATCACCCCTGGCAGGTTCAGGGAACCATATGTGATGCTAGTGCTTGAACCCAGGTCAGCCAAGTGCAACGCAAACTGCTGTGCTATCACTCTGGCACTATGAGTAATTGTTGGAAGTCTTGCTCCCCAAAAGTGAGGGAGTCAAATAGTATGTTGAAAATAGTACAAGGTTTTTTTCCCCCTTGGAGGTAGGACTATGGATGACAGTTACTTTTCTTTTCTTTCTTTTTTTTTTGGGGGGGGGCCACACCCGGCGGTGCTCAGGGGTTACTCCTGGCTGTCTGCTCAGAAATAGCTCCTGGCAGGCACGGGGGACCATATGGGACACCGGGATTCGAACCAACCACCTTTGGTCCTGCATCAGCTGCTTGCAAGGCAAACACCGCTGTGCTATCTCTCCGGGCCCGACAGTTACTTTTCTTTTTTTTTTTTTTCTTTTTGGTTTTTGGGCCACACCCGGCGATGCTCAGGGGTTACTCCTGGCTGTCTGCTCAGAAATAGCTCCCAGCAGGCACGGGGGACCATATGGGACACCAGGATTCGAACCAACCAGCTTTGGTCCTGGATTGGCTACTTGCAAGGCAAACGCCGCTGTGCTATCTCTTGGGGCCCGACAGTTAATTTTCTTACAAATTCTGAGTTTTTTCCCCAGCCCTCATCAAGATCATGCTTTTTGTTGTTGCTATTTGTTTTTTGGCCATACCTGGTGGCATTCAGGGCTACTTACTCCCAGCCTCCCACATGCAAAGCCTGAGGCTCAATCTATAGAACCCAGCTTTATTGCCTTTAAAATCCGGGGAGGTGGAGAGAAAGGACAAGAAGGATATTACAGTAGGTAGGGCACTAGCCTTGCGGGAGGATTGTTGGGTTGGACTGCAACATCTCATATGGTCCTCTGAGCACCACCAGAGTAATTTCTGAATGCAATCAGGCAATGCTTGGGTGTATGTGACACAGATATAAAATCAGAGAAGTGGGCCAGAGCGAGAGTTCTACAGGTAGAGTGCTTGCCTTGCATGAAGAACAGAGCATCAAACCCAAGTTCTATTTCTCACTCACTCCAGGAGTGACCCCTGCTATGCAGTGATCCTTGAGAGCAGAGCCAGGAGTTAGCCATGAGCACATCCCGATGTAACCCCAAAGCCAGACAAATAAAAAAAAAAAAAAGTGAAAAAGAATAAGAGGGACTGAAGTGGTAGCACAGTAGTAAGGTATTTGCCTTACAGGAGGCCCATCCATGACAGACCCACTCAGGATGACCCAGGTTCAAGCTCCAGCATCCCATATGGTCCTGGAGCCCACCAAGAGCGATTTCTGAGTGCAGAGCCAGGAGTAACCCCTAAGCATCGCCAAGAGTGGTCAAAACAAACAAACAAACTATATATATATATATATATATATATATATATATATATATATATATATATATATATATATATGTTTTCTTGGGTTGAAGTGGTAGGGCATTTGCTTTGCACACAGCTGATCCGGGACAGACCTGGGTTTGAATCCCAGCATCCCATATAGTTGCCCATGCCTGCCAGGAGCGATTTTTTTTGGGGGGGGCCACACCCAGCAGCCCTCAGGGATTACTCCTGGCTCTGTGCTCAGAAATCGCTCCTGGCAGGCACTGGGGACCATATAGGATACTGGGATTCGAACCACCATCAGTCCTTGGTTGGCCACTCTACCACTGTACTATTTCTCTGGCCCATCCAGGAGCGATTTCTGAGCACAAAGCCAGGAGTAACCCCTGATCACCACCAGGTGTGGCAGATGGAGGAGAAGGAGGAGGAGGAGAAAGAGAAGGAGGTGGAGGAGAAGGAGGAAGAGGAGGAGGAAAAGGAGGTGCAGGAGGAGGAGGAAGAGGAGAAAGGAGGAAGAAAGAAGGAAGAAGGAGAAGAAGAAAAGTTTCATGCAAGACAAGCTCCCTCCCAGCTGTACTATCTCCACTCTCCCACCTGATTCTATAACCAGCTGTGATCTGACTGTCAAACTACATTTTCTCTCCATTGAGGCCAGAGAACTGGTTCAGAAGAGGAACACATATGGGAGCCCTGGATTGATCCCATTCATGATATGATCCTCCAGGGTTAGCTCCCAGTGAAAAGTACCGCTGCCCCCCAAGTACCTCACAACAAAATCCAACTAGTAATATGTTCCCTTGGAGCCCGAGTGATAGCACAGCAGTAGGGTATTTGCCTTGTAGGTGGCAAACCCAGGACAGACCGGGTTCGATTCCTGGCATCCCAAATGGTCCCCTGAGCCTGCCAGGAGTGATTTCTTTTCTTTTCTTTTTTTTTTTGGGGGTCACACCCGGCAGTGCTCAGGGGTTACTCCTGGCTGTTTGCTCAGAAATAGCTCCTGGCAGGCACGGGGGACCATATGGGACACCAGGATTCGAACCAACCACCTTTGGTCCTGGATCGGCTGCTTGCAAGGCAAACGCCGCTGTGCTATCTCTCCGGGCCCGCCAGGAGTGATTTCTGAGTGCAGAGCCAGGAATAATCCCTGAGCACCACTGGATATGGCCCCCCAAAATAAAATAAAATAGGGGCCGGGGAGGTGGCGCTAGAGGTAAGGTGTCTGCCTTGCAAGCACTAGCCAAGGAAAGGACCGAGGTTTGATCCCCCGGCATCCCATATGGTCCCCCCAAGCCAGGGGCAATTTCTGAGTGCTTAGCCAGGAGTAACCTCTGAGCATCAAACGGGTGTGGCCCCCAAAAAACAAATAAAATAAAATAAAATATAAATAAATAAATAAAATAAAATGTTTACTTGTTTTTCTATAGGTCTCTCTTTGTTTTTTGGGGTTGGGGGTCACCCCATCAGTGCTCTATCACTCCTGGCTCTAAACTCAAGGATGACTCATGCCAAGGATTGAACCGGGATTAGGTAACTACAAGACAAACACCTTATCCACTGTACTGTTTTTCAAGTCTTTATCTTTGTTTTCCTTTCTGGAATTGAGAGCCTGCAGGCAGGGGCTTAGAAGCACCTTACTTTTTTCTTTTTTGGGCTACACCCTGTGATGCTCAGTGGTATGGCTATACACTCAGAAATCGCTCCTGGCTGCAAGGTCTGTCTAGGATCAGCCACGTGCAAGGTAAAAGCCCTATCACTGGGGCTGGAGCGGTGGTATAGAGCAGTAAAGTATCTGCCTTGCCAGTGCTAGCTTAGGATGGACCATGGTTCGATGCCCTGGAATCCCATATGGTCCCCCAAGCCAGGAGTGATATCTGAGCACATAGCCAGGAGTAACCCCTGAGTGTCACTGGGTGTGGTCAAAAAACCCCAAAAAACAAACAAACAAAAACAAATAATAGTGAATCTGCAAAAAAAAAAAAAAAAAAAAGCCCTACCACTGTGATATCGCTCTGGCCTCAAAAGCACCTATTTAAATGCAGAAAATTAAAAACAAAAACAGGGCCCGGAGAGATAGCACAGTGGTGTTTGCCTTGCAAGCTGCCGATCCAGGACCAAAGGTGGTTGGTTGGAATCCCGGTGTCCCATATGGTCCCCCGTGCTTGCCAGGAGCTATTTCTGAGCAGACAGCCAGGAGTAACCCCTGAGCAACTCTAGGTGTGACCCAAAAACCAAAAACAAAACAAACAAAAAAACAAAAAAACCCAACAATGTCCCCCACCAAAGGGGCCTGAGTGATAGTACAGGAAATAAGCACTTGCCTTGAAGGCAGCAGATCCCCTTTTTAATCTCCAATTATGGTCCCCTGAGCCCCTACCAGAGTGATCCCTGAGCCACAAGAACCAGGTATAGGCCCCAAACCAAGCCCAAACACTCTGGGCTTTGGTGGCCCTGTGAGAGAGAAGGACAGGGAAGAGCCACAGGGTATAGGGGAATCAAGTCTCAAAGACAGGAGGGTGCAGGGCTAAGCTTGAAAGTAACAGGAAGGCTTCCAGGACTCAGAGGCACCATCCCCCAGACTCAAGATAGCCTCCCGGGCCGGGCGGTGGCGCTGGAGGTAAGGTGCCTGCCTTGCCTGCGCTAGCCTAGGATGGACCGAGGTTCGATCCCCCGGCGTCCCATATGGTCCCCCAAGAAGCCAGGAGCAACTTCTGAGCGCATAGCCAGGAGTAACCCCTGAGCGTCACAGGGTGTGGCCCAAAAAAACCAAAAAAAAAAAAAAAAAGATAGCCTCCCCACCAACTTGTCTTCAGCAGGAAGCAACCTTGTGGGCAGGGCCGGGTGTTCCAAGTCTGGAGGTATGTGTGGTTTCTTTTTTTTTTTTTTTAAATTTTTTTGTTTTTGTTTTTGGGTCACACCCGGCAGTGCTCAGGGGTTACTCCTGGCTGTCTGCTCAGAAATAGCTCCTGGCAGGCACGGGGGACCATATGGGAGACCGGGATTTGAACCAACCACCTTTGGTCCTGGATCGGCTGCTTGCAAGGCAAACGCCACTGTGCTATCTCTCCGGGCCCGGTTTCTTTTGGTTTTTGAGTCACACCCTGGTTTTGTGGCTTAGTCCTGGCTATGCACAAGGGTTGGGGGCTTTATGGGCTCAGGGAATGATATAGAAAGCTGCTGGGAATCAAACCCAGGCTGGCAGCATGCAACACCTGTACCCTGCCAGTTGTACTATTGCTCACGCCCAGGGTATTTTATTTTATTTTATTTTATTTTTTAAAAAAGCAGTTTATATTGATTGATTGGGGTTTTTTGGCCGCACATGGTGATGCTAAGGGGTTACTCCTGGCTCTGTGCTCAGAAATCATTTCTGACAGACTCGGGGGACCATATGGGATGCGAAGAATTGAACCTGGGTTCGTCCCAGGTTGGCCACATGGAAGGTAAATGCCCTACCACTGTGCTCTCTCTCTGGCCCCCCAGGTGTTTTATTAAGTTGGGGAATTATCTCCGTTTTGTCCTCAGTAAATCCTGCTGTAGGAGGATATTTAGATCATGGAGCAACTTACAGGCACCCTGATGCCACTTTTTTCACCCTGATGTCTTTTTCCAGCACCGGGAACAAGGGTTTTAGAAAGAATCTATGGGGCCGGGCGGTGGCGCTAAAGGTAAGGTGCCTGCCTTGCCTGCGCTAGCCTTGGACGGACCGTGGTTCGATCCCCCGGTGTCCCATATGGTCCCCCAAGCCAGGAGCAACTTCTGAGCGCATAGCCAGGAGTAACCCCTGAGCGTTACCGGGTGTGGCCCAAAAACCAAAAAAAAAAAAAAAAAAAAAAAAAAAAAGAATCTAGGCAGCAAACCAAGGAGGCCTACAGGAGATGGATCTCCTCATTCTGCTTTCCCTCCTCCAGCCCCATCTCTTTGTCTCTGTCAACATGTTCTAAATCCAGGCCTTGCATGCGGTTGACCCGATGTAATCCCTGACACTACATAAGGTCCCTTGAATTCTGCCAGGAGTGATCCCTAAGCACAGAGCCAGAAGAGACCTGAGCTCTGCTGGATGTAGTCAAAAAACAATCAAATAAACAAACAAAACCAAAAAGAAGGCCCAGGGTTGAAGAGAGGGTACACTTGACATGCAGATTCATTTTCTACTGGCTGCCTGAGCACTGCTGCGTGAAGCCCTGATGAACCACAGGAAGGCTAGGACGTTTCCTTAAAAAAATGGTGGGGGGCAAAGAGAAGGAGAAATAAAGTCTAATTGTAGGTGGGCTCTTTTTTTGGGGGGTTGGGTCTCACCCGGCAGCGCTCAGGGGTTACTCCTGGCTCTATGCTCAGAAATCGACCCCGGCAGGTTCAGGGGACCATATGGGATGACAGATTCGAACCACCGTCCTTCTGCATGTAAGGCAAATGCTTTACTGCTGTGCTGTCCTGGCTTGGGGAATCATATGGGATGCGCCGGGATTCGCACCACCATCGGTATTGGATCGGCTGTGTGCAAGGCAAAAGCCCTACCGCTGTACTATCGCTCCAGCACCTCCAGCCCATAGGTGGTTTTTTGTTTTTTGTTGTTTTTTTTTTGTTTGTTTTTGGGCCACACCCGGTGACGTTCAGGGGTTACTCCTGGCTATGCGCTCAGAAGTCGCTCCTGGCTTGGGGGACCATATGGGACGCCGGGGGATCGAACCGAGGTCCGTCCTAGGCTAGCGCTGGCAATGCAGGCACCTTACCTCTAGGGCCACCACGCCAGCCCCAGATGGGTTTTTATTCAATTCCTTTTTCTGTGTGTGTGTGTGTGTGTGTGTGTGTGTGTGTGTGTGTGTGTGTGTGTGTGTGTGTGTGTTTTACCACATCCAGCGGTGCTCAGGCATTACTCCTGGCTGTGTGCTTAGAAATTGCTCCTGATAGGCTCAAGTTGGTCGGCTGCATGTGCTATCACTCGGCCCCTCTTTCTGGTTTTTGAAGCCACATATGCTGAGCTTAGAGTCTACTTCCAGCTCCGTGCTCAGGGGTTGTTCCTAGTAATTTTCAGGGTGATATGCAGCTTTGACAACAAACCCAGGGCTTGTTATACATGCAAAGCTGATGCTCTATCACTGGAGTTGCAACCCTGGCCCATGGCTCCTTAAACTGTAAATTGTGGCTGTTTTTTCATTCTGGAGAAGCCAAGATTCTCTCCTGAACATGTATCTCTCTTTCTCTTCCTCTCACATTTCTCTAAGTAAATTTCTTGCAATAAAACAATTTTGCTTCATTTTGCTTCATAGGTGTGAAAATGATGGGTAACTGTATGGGGGAAGGGCACAAAAATTGGCAAGAGAAAAAGTGCAACAACCAAAAATAGATTCAAAATCATGGGGCCCGAGAGATAGCATGGAGGTTAGATGTTTGCCTTGCATGCAGAAGGATAGTGGTTCGAATCCCGGCAACCCATATGGTCCCCCAAGCCTGCCAGGAGCGATTTCTGAGCATAGAGCCAGGAGTAAGCCCTGAGCACAGCTGAGTGTGACCAAAAAAAATAAAAAAATAAAAAATAAATAAAAAGAAAAGATTCAAAATCAGGCTGGAAAACTAGTACAAAGGGCCTTGTAAGCAGTTGTCTTGCAAGCAATCAACCTTCATTTCAATTCATTCAATTCATCAAGAGTGATCTCTGAGCAAAAAGCATCATTGAGTGTAATCCACTCCCCCAAAATAAACAAAATAGTCCCCCCCAAATCAACTACATATTGAATCTGAAGTTGTTGTGGTACACTAGTATTTTTCAGATGAAAAAGGATCTCTAGTGGAAAAGTTGGCCAACCCCTGGGTTAAAACAGCAAAGAGGTTTGTTTAGCTCACACTCTGTCCATAATTCCTCAGAGTTTCAGTGACTAAAATGTGCTGTGTCAGGGTTACTCTGTAACACGTTCCTAGGGAAAGGCATCCAGCAGCACAATTGTAATGAAGTTATCCTGGTAACAATCCTGTCGCTAAGCAAGTTATATTAGAACGATGAAATCAGGGGCCAGAGAGATAGTGTTTGCCTTGCATGCAGAAGGACAGTAGTTTGAATCCCATCATCACATATGGTGCCCCAAGCCTCCCAGGAATGATTTTTTTTTCTTTTAATAGTTTTTTATTTTGACCAAAGTGGATTACAAATCTTTCACAGTAGTATTTAGGTACATAGTGACATTAAATCAGGGGCATTCCCAGCACCAATTGTTGTCTCCCTCCACTGTTCCCAGCATGCATCCCATATCCCCCTCCTTTGCCCCCTGGGCTCTGAGTGTAGAGCCAGGAGTAACCCCTGAGTGCTGTCAGGTGTGACCCAAAAACCAACCCCCCCCCAAAAAAAAAAGAACGATGAAATCATACAATTTGCTGCAACCTGGTTGGAACTGGAAGTTCAACTCAACTCTTGAATGAAATAAGTCAGAAGAAAGGCAAACACAGGATCATCTCACTTATCTGTGATATATAAAATCATTGTATTAAGAAATGCAGTGTAGAAAAGGGGGGATATCTAGAGCAGCCTTAACCCCAGAGACTTGAAATGGGAGAATGACAAAGAAGAAAAGAAATCAAAGCAGAAAGATGAAAAAGGGCAACACTCACAACAATGGCTAAGACTTAGAATCAATCTAGATGTCCAAAACAGTTGAGGGATCCATGAAGATGTGTTACATATACACAATTGAATACTACATAGTGGTAAGAAATGATACTATCATGCAATTTGCAGCAACATGGATGGAACTAGAAGACATTATGGTTTGGTTGTGGGTTTGTTTTGTTTTTTATCTGTTTGGGGGCCACACCCAGAGGCACTCAGGGGTTCCTCCTGGCTCTGCACTCAGAAATTGATCCTGGCAGACTCAGGGGACCATATGGGATACTGGGAATCTAATCCGGGTCCATCCTGAGTCAGCCACGTGCAAGGCCTTCCCACTGTACTATCTCTCTGGTCCCCAAGACATTATGTTAAATGAAGCAAGCCAGAAGAAGGATAAATACAGAAAATATTGTTTATATATGGTATTTAGAATAACTGCATGAGAAATACAATGGTCTAAATGGTAGGTATTTCATTCATTTGTTTGTTTGTTTTGTTTTTTGGGGGGTCACACCTAGCAGCGCTCAGGGGTTACTCCTGGCTCTATGCTCAGGAATTGCCCCCAGCAGGCTTGGGGACCATATGGGATGCCAGGATTCAAACCAACGTCCATCCACATGCAAGGCAAACGCCTTACCGCTGTGCTATCTCTCCGGCTCCTGTGGTAGGTATTTTGAACACCATAAGTGCCAGGGTATAGTGAGGAGAAGAAACAAATTAAGCGGAAGAGGAGAAACACAAAAGACTTTATTCTCAGGGCTGGAGAGATAGCATGGAGGTAAGGCGTTTGCCTTTCATGCAGAAGGTCATCAGTTCGAATCCTGGCATCCCATATGGTCCCCCATGCCTGCCAGGAGCAATTTCTGAGCATGGAGCCAGGAGTAACCCCTGAGCACTGCCAGGTGTGACCCCCCCCCAAAAAAAAACCCACAAAAAGACTTTATTCTCTTTTATACTTCAAAGAAACCTGCAACAATGGAAACAGCTGTTTAGATTGGACAGGTCTTTAGTCAACTGTTCATTATAGAGATCTATAATAATATTCTAATGCAGAATATTAGAAACAGGTGCAGAATGCATATGGAAGCCAGGGACTCCCACGATAGTGCTCACCATTAAAATGTTTTAGTGGGGTCGGAGAGATAGCATGGAGGTAAGGCATTTGCCTTTCATGTAGAAGGTCGGTTGTTTGAATCCTGGCATCCCATATGGTCCCCCGAGCCTGCCAGGAGCGATTTCTGAGCATGGAGCCAGGAGTAACCCCTGAGTGCTGCCAGGTATGACCCAAAAACGAAAAAAGAAAAAAAAAAGAAAATGTTTTAGTGTCTTACCCAAACTATAACAAGCTAAACACAAAATGGACATGTTACACTGGTAGACCCGAAGCTAAAGGTGGAGCTATGAGATGCATGCTGGGAACTCTGGTGGAGGGAGGTCAACACTGGTGGTGGGAATGGCCCTAATACATTCACTATATGCATACAAACTATAAAGGACTTGTAATTCACTATGGTCTCAATAAAATTTTTTTTAAAAATAAGCAAGAAAAAAAGATGAAAAAGGGAAGTAATGGTGGAACAGAGATCTGACAATTGGTTATACTAGGGATATAGGAGTGTGGTATAGCTATACATTGAAAGAACAGACTCAAAGATATTGAAAACATGAGATGTAAGCCAAAACCACTGAATTCTTTATTTTTGGGGGAGGGGGTCAGACTTTTGGCCACACCCTGCGGTGCTCAGGGGTTACTCCTGGCTCTACACTCAGAAATCACTCTTGGCAGGCTCAGGGGGGACCATATGAAATTCCTGGGATTGAACCCTGGTCTGTCCCAGGTTGGCTGCATGCAAGGTAAATGTCCTACTGTTGTGCTATACTCTGGCCCCCAAACCACTAAATTCTTTTTTTTTTTTTTGTTTTTTTTTTTTTGGGCCACACCCGGCGGTGCTCAGGGGTTACTCCTGGCTGTCTGCTCAGAAATAGCTCCCGGCAGGCACGGGGGACCATATGGGACACCGGGATTCGAACTAACCACCTTTGGTCCTGGATCGGCTGCTTGCAAGGCAAACGCCGCTGTGCTATCTCTCCGGGCCCCTAAACCACTAAATTCTAATGTGCCTGCCAATGTGGCAGGGGAAGTTGGTTGGGGGGGCACTGAATAATAAAGTATGGGAGAGGTGGTGATAGGAGTTGACACTGGTGGTGATATTGGTGTTGAAATATTATATGCCTAAAACTCATTACCAATAGCTTTGTAAATTATAGTTTCTTAGTAAATCAAAATAAATAAATAAATAAAGATAATACAGGAAAAAAGTAAGTTCTATTAGTAGGGTAACTGTCATTATATGTAGTTCAGGTACATGCCCTGTATACACAAGAACCTGAGAATGATTCTAGCACCACATGGGCCCCTGAGCACCATCTAATGTGGCCCTGGTGGCCCCCAAGTAAATTCAGTCGACTGAACATTGCCAGGACTGGTCTCCCAGACCCCCTAAATATTGCTTGGGAGGCATTCCTCCCCAACCAAAAGAAAACCCTAGTATCCATTCTAAAAACAATTTATTTGAGGCTAGGTAGAAGCTTGGTAGTACATGGTACATGTACATGGTTTGTGTGTCATCAGGCCCAGCACCAAAAAAAAGAAATATATCTGAAGAGATGGTGAAATAGGCTGTGCACAGGAATATGGGGGACTCAGTTTTTCTCTCTAGCACTGCAAGTCTTTTGAGCACTTCTAGGAGGGACCCTGGGCTCAGTCTTGCCAGAAGTCCCCCCAGGTAACCTCACATCCTTTGTGTTAATGAATGGATGGTATGTTTGTCAATAGTACAATAATCATAAAACTGTTCCTTAAATATTGTGAATCTATTTTAAATTTATGTTTCAAGCAAAACAGGAGCACTTCAACCTTTGACTTGACAAATTAACATCACTGTCTCTCTGTAGGTCAGTCTGTGGGGTCAGGAACATCTTGGGACAGCCATTGACTGCAGCAGAGCATAAACGTTTTCTATTCACAACCCATTTTTGCCTGAGGAAATTGTACTCAACCCTTGCGTATAAAATAGTTATATGCACTCCTAAATAGTTTTGACTCCAATGAGGGCCAACAAAATACTTCAAACAACTGCTAACAGACTTGAAGAAGGACATCAATAGCAACACAATAGTAGTGGGAGACTTCAACACCACTCTGTCACCTCTTGATAGACCAATCAGGATAAAATATAACAAGAATATACTGACTTTGAAGAAAGAAATAAAGATACTGGTTTAGAAGGTATATATGTATATATACATAAATATGTCTTTTCTAGAATATATGTGTGTTTTCATCTCCAGAAAGCTGGATACACAGTCTTCTCCAATGTACATGGGACATTCTCCAAGATAAACCACATTCAGGGCCATAAAACGTATCTCTATAAAATCAAAAGAATAGAAATTGTATCAATTATCTTTTCAGATCATGATATACTAAGAGTAGAAGTGAATTACAGACATGGAAAAATAACTTTAACACCTGGAAATTAAGTAGCTCACTACTGAACAACCAGTTGGTCAGATATGACATCAAAGAGAAGAATCAAAAGATTCCTAGAAACGAATGAGAATGAAAATATGAATTATCAGAATTTGTGGGACACAGAAAAAGCAGCATTAAGAGGAAATTTTATAGCTTTGCAAGCATTTATCAGGAAAGAATAAAGGGCTTACAGAAATAAGTTAATGGCACAGCTTAAGAAATTGAAAAATGGGGGCCGGAGAGATAGCATGGAGGTAAGGCGTTTGCCTTTCATGCAGGAGGTCATCGGTTCGAATCCCGGCGCCCCATATGGTCCCCTGTGCCTGCCAGGAGCAATTTCTGAGCCTGGAGCCAGGAATAACCCCTGAGCACTGCCAGGTGTGACCCAAAAAACACAAAAAAAAAAAAAAAAAAAAAAAAAAGAAATTGAAAAATGGCCAACAAAATGAGCTGAAAGTAGGTAGGAGAAAGCACATAAAACTTAAAGCAGGGGCCAGAGCGGTGGCACTAGAGGTAAAGCATCTGCCATGCAAGCGCTAGCCTAGGACAGATCACGATTCGATCCCCCAGCATCCCATATGGTTCCCCCCCCAAGCCAACAGCGATGTCTGAGCGCATAGCCAGGATAACCCCTGAGCGGCAATGGGTGTGGCCCCCCCCCAAAAAAAAAACAAAGCAGAAACTAATGAACTGAATACTCCCCCCAAAATCCAAAAGATCAATTAAAGTAACTGTTGGTTTCTTTTCTTTTCTTTTTTTTTGGGGGGAGGGGGAGTTTGGGTCACACCCGGCAGCGCTCAGGGATTACTCCTGGCTCTATGCTCAGGAATCGCTCCTGGCAGGCACAGGGGACCATATAGGATGCCAGGATTCGAACCACCGACCTGCATGCAAGATAAACACCTTACCTCCGTGCTATCTCTCCGGCCCCCCAATTTTGGTTTTGGTTTTTTTTTTTGTTTGTTTTTGTTTTTGTTTTTTGGGCCACACCCGGCGGTGCTCATGGGTTACTCCTGGCTGTCTGCTCAGAAATAGCTCCTGGCAGGCACGGGGGACCATATGGGACACCGGGATTCGAACCAACAACCTTAGGTCCTGGATCGGCTGCTTGCAAGGCAAACACCGCTGTGCTATATCTCCGGGCCCTGTTTCTTAAAAATATAAACAGGAATGGGGCCAGAGAGATAGCATGGAGGTAAGGCGTTTGCCTTTCATGCAGAAGGTCAGTGGTTCGAATCCTGGCATCCCATATGGTCCCCTGTGCCTGCCAGGAGCGATTCCTGAGCATAGAGCCAGGAGTAACTCCTGAGCACTGCCGGTTGTGACCCTGTTTTATTCTGTTTTGTTTTGGGGCCACACTCGGTGACGTTCTGGGGTTACTCCTGGCTATGCGCTCAGAAATCGCTCCTGGCTTGGGGATCATATGGGATACTTTGAGATCAAACCGCGGTTAGTCCTAGGCTAGCGTGGACAAGACAGACCCCTTATTGCTTGCGCCACTGCTCCAGCCCCAGAGAGAGAAACTTAATAAATTGAATGAGAAATAAAAAGAGATGTCACTACAGATACTGCAGAAATCCAATGTGCAATCAGAGATTAATTAGAGAATCTTATGGCACAAAACAAGAGAACCTGGAAGAAATAGATAAATTTTTAGACTCCTATAACCTCCCAAGGTTTAACCAGTTAATCTGAAATATCTGAACATACCTATCACTATGGGGGAAATTGAAATGGTAATCAAAAACTTCCCCAAAACAAAAGCCTAAACCCAGATGGATTCACTAGGAAATTCTTTCAAACCTTTAATGAGGACCTACTGCCAATACAGGCTCTTCCAGGAAATTGGAATAAATACTCCCAAACAGTTTCTATGAAGCTGACCTTACCCTGATACCAAAAGAAGACAGTGATTCCACAAAAAAGAGAGAGATAATTTAAGGCCAATATTTTTTTTGGGGGGGGCCACACCCAGCGGTGCTCAGGGGTTACTCCTGGTAGGCACGGGGGCCATATGGGACACCGGGATTCGAACCAACCACCTTAGGTCCTGGATTGGCTGCTTGCAAGGCAAACACCGCTATACTATCTCTCCGGCCCCAAGGCCAATATTCTTGATGAATACAAATGCAAAGATCCTCAACAAAATAATAGCAAATAGAACACAACTCCTCATAAATGTAACACACCATGACCAAGTAGGAATAATTCCAGAGATACAAGGATGGTTTAATGCACCCAGTTTAATCAATATTATACACCATATCAATAAAATAAAAAATAAAAATTATATGCTATCAATAGATGCAGAGGATTTGACAAGGTCCAATACCAATTTATGATAAAAAAAAAACTCTCAATAGGATGGGAATTGAAAGAACTTTCTTCAATATAGTCAAAGCCATTTACCACAAGCCTATGACAAACATTATACATAATGGAAAAAACTAAAAGCCTTTACTCTAAGATCTAGCACAAGACAAGGTTGCTCCCTTTTGCCACTTCTATTCAAGATAGCACTGGAAGTACTTGCCATAGCAATTAGGCAAGAAAAAGATTTCAAAGGCATTCATATAGGGAAGAAGTCAAGCTCTCACTGTTTGTAGGTGACATAATACATGATATTTAGAAAATCCTAAAGACCCTACCAAAATGTTTCTAGAAACAGGGGCCGGAACAATGGCACAGAGGTAGGGAACTTGCCTTGCATGCTGCTGACCCTGGACAAACCAGTTTGACCCCTGATGTCCCATATGATCCCCTAAGCCAGGAGTGATTTCTGAGCACATAGCTAGAAGAAACCCCTGAGCATCACTGGTTGTAGCCCCCCCTCAAAAAAAGTTTCTAGAAACAATATATTTGTATAGTATAATGGCAGACTACAAAATTAATATACATAAATCCACATACACACATATATATACACAAATAATGAAAAAAGAAAGATAAATTTTTTAAAAACCCCATTCACAATTTGCCTCAGAAAATCCAGTACTTCAGAGTCAACTTAACTAAAGAGGTAAGAGACCTACACACACACACACACACACACACACACACACACACACACACACACACACACAAAGAAACCTCAAAGCACTGCTTCAAGAAATAAAAGAGGACACAAAGAAGTGGAGACATATACCCTAATTATGGATTGGGAAGATTAACATCATTAAAATGGTAATACTTCTCAAAGCATTGTACAGATTTAATGCAATTCCTATAAGAATACTCATGACATTTTCAAAGAAGTGGATTAAACACTCTTGAAATTTATATGGAACAATAAATGTCCACAAATAGCTAAAACAATTCTTGGGAAAAAGATGAGAGGTATCACTTTCCCCAACTTTAAACTGTACTATAAAGCAGTGATTAAAACAACATGCTACTGGGGCCAGACCAATAGCGTAGCAGTAGGGCCTTTGCCTTGCACGTGGCTGACCCAGGATGAACTGCAGTTTGATCCCCCAGTGTCCTGTATGATCCCCCAAGCCAGGAGCGACTTCTGAGCACATAGGTAGGAGTAACCCCTGAGCATCATCAGGTGTGGCCCAAAAGCCCCCCCCAAAAAAAAACACACACACAAAAAAAACCTACAATAAAAACTAAAAAAATCAGCATCGTAGGGGCCAGAGTGGTGGCGCAAGTGGTAAGGCGTCTGCCTTGCATGTGCTAGCCTAGGACGAACCACAGTTTGATCCCCTGGCATGCCTTATGATCCCCCAAGCCAGAAGTGATTTCTGAGCACATAGCCAGGAGTAACCCTTGAGCATCGCTGGGTATGGCCAAAACCCCAAAACAAACAAACAAACAAACAAAAAACCCAAAAAATGAAAACAGCATGGTACTGGAATAAAGACAGACCCTCAGATCAATAGAATAGACTTGAATATTCTGAGACTTAACCCTAGTTATACAATCAATTAATCTTTGATAAAGGGGTAAGAAATACAAAATGAAACAAGGAAAGCCTCAATGATGTTGGGAAAACTGACCAACTGCATGCAAAATGTGAACTCAGACATCTTTTTAACATCATACACAAAGGTCAAATTTAAAAAATGGACTAAAGTCCTTGATATCAGACCTGAAACCATAAAGTATATATAAAAAGGAAAACACAGAACACCCCATGACATTGAAGCTAAAGGCATCTGCTAGCTAACCAAGGGAAGTCAAGGATAAACAAATGGTACTATATTAAATTGAGAAGCTTCTGCACCTCAAAGAAATAGGATATAAAGACTACCTATGAATGGGAGAAACTATTCACCAAGTACCCCTTATCAGATAAGGGGTTAATATCTAAGATATACAATACACTGATAGAAACCCCATCCAGGGCCCGGAGAGATAGCACAGCGGCGTTTGCCTTGCAAGCAGCCGATCCAGGACCAAAGGTGGTTGGTTCGAATCCCGGTGTCCCATATGGTCCCCCGTGCCTGCCAGGAGCTATTTCTGAGCAGACAGCCAGGACAGCCAGGAGTAACCTCTGAGCAACGCCGGGTGTGGCCCAAAAACCAAAAAAAAAAAAAAAAAAAAAAAAAAAAGAAACCCCATCCAAAAATGGGGAGAAAAAAATGAACAGACATTTCCTCAAAGAAGAAATACAGATGGCCAAAAGGCACATGAAAAGAAGCTCCACATCACTAATCATCAGGGAGATGTAAATTAAAACAACAATGAGATATCATCTCATACCACAGAGACTGGCACACATCACAAAGAACATGAACAACTAGTGCTGGCATGTATGCAGAGAGAAAGGAACTCTCATTCATTTTTGGTAGCAATGTAGACATGTCCAGCCATTATTTTTTGTTTTTTTTTTAGCCATTTTTGCTTTGTTTTTGGTGTTGTTGTTGTTGTTGTTTTGGGCCACACCCACTGGTGTTCAGGGGTTACTCCTGGCTGTTCGCTCAGAAATCACTCCTAGCAGGCCCGGGGGATCATATGGAATGCCAGGAATCGAACCCAGGCCATCCTGGGTCGGCCACATGCAACTGATGTGTTCTCTCCAGCCCTTGTCCAGCCTTTTTTGGAAAACAATATAATTACTCAAAAAAAAAAAACTAGAAATTGAGCTCCCATATGATCCAACAATAATATGGGATATATGTTAGGAACCCAAAAACACAATGCAAAATTCTTATGTTCAATGCAGCACTATTTACAATAGCCAGAATCTAAAAACAACCCAAGTGCCTGAGAACAGAAGAGGGGATAAAGAAATTGTGGTAAGTCTATACAATGGAATACTTCATAGTGTTTGGATAAATGAAGTCATGAAATTGGCTGGAGAGATAGCATGGAGGTAAGGCATTTGCCTTGCATGCAGAAGGTCGGTGGTTCAAATCCCAGCATCCCATATGGTACCCCGAGAGTCTGCCAGGAGCAATTCCTGATCATAGAGCCAGGAGTAACCCCTGAGTGCTGCCAGGTGTGACCCAAAAAACAAAAATAAATAAATAAATAAATAAAATTTGCTTATACATGGATGGATATGGAGAGTATTATTTTGAGTGAAATTAGCCAGGAGGGAGGTAAACATAGAATAATCTCACTTATTTGTGGGATATAAGAAAAATAAAAGGTAGTATGGTAATAATATCCAGAGACAATAGAGATGAGACTAGGAGGACCAGATCATGGAAGGAAGCTGCCACAAATAGTAGAATAGTGCAATAAGGGTAGAGAAGGGACCATTATAACAATAATAGCTGGAACTGATCACTCTGGACAAAAACTGGGTGCTGAAAAGAGAAAAAGAGACGTGCATCATACCCCTTCTTTGACAGTAGTGCAAACCACAGTGTCTAAAGGAAAAAAAGGAACAGAGAGAGAGAAGTAAAATACTTGGCCCAGAGGCAGGCAGGGGGTAGGTGGGAAGGAAATTGGAGACATTGGTGGTGGGAAATGTGAAAGAACGTGTACATTGTATGACTGAAATGCAATCATGAACAATTTTGTAACCACAGTGTTTAAATACTATAATAAAAGAGATAAGGCTGGAGCAATAGCACAGTGGTAGGGCAATTTTCTTGCAGGCAGCCAACCTAGGATGGACCCTGGCTCAATCCCCGACATCCCCTATGATCCCTGGAGCCTGCCAGGAGCTATTTCTTTCTTTTTTTTTTCTTTCTGTTTTTTTTTGTTGTTGTTGTTTTGTTTTGTTTTTGGGTTACACCTGTCTTTGCTCAGGGGTTACTCCTGGCTCTGCATTCATAAATCGCTCCAGGGGTGGTGGTGATGGTGTCCTTTTTATAACTGAAACCCAACTACAAACATGTTTGTAATCATGGTCTTAAATAAGGATATTATTCAAAAGAAATTGCTCTTAGCAGGCTCAGGACCATATGGGATGTTGGATCAAACCCAGGCCTGTCTCTCTGGCCCACCAGGAGCGATTTCTGAGCACAGAGCCAGGAGTAACCCCTGAGCGCCTCAGGTATGGCCCCAAAACAAACAAAAAAATAATAATAAAGAAAAAGTGTTAAAATAGGTATATAAATATTTATAGATACTAAGTCAAAACTTTATTTCAAAGCAACACTTTTGCAGCCCTGAGAGATAATACAGGATGTAAGACGCTTGCCATGCATGTGGCTGACCATAGTTTGATCCCCAGATTGTCCCATGAGCAATGCCAGAAGTGGCAGAGCTAGGAGTAACCTCTGCATGCCACCAGGTATGGCACAAAACCAAAAACAACAAAAAAGTGACCCCTAAGCACAGAGCCAGAGTAATTCCTGATCCCTGGTTGCTGGTTCCTTCCTCTTAAAAAACAAAGCAAAACAAACCAAACTTGTGTGCCCCACCCCATATTCAGTTATTCAACCCCCATATAGGATCAAACTACAGGCAGACTAAAGAGCACCTAGGAAAACTCTGGTGTCTCAAGCTGTTTCTTCTAGCTGGTGGCCAGATCTGATGTATAGTAACTGTTGTCAACCTAATGTTGTCACCCTAGTCTGAAGAAAATGAGTATAGGCTTAGAAATCAAATAAACAGTACAGCAGGTAGGATGCTTGCTTTGCACACAACCAACCTGAATTTTTTTTTTTTTTTTTTTTTTTTTTTTTTTTTGGTTTTTGGGTCACACCTGGCAGTGCTCAGGGGTTATTCCTGGCTCCAGGCTCAGAAATTGCTCCTGGCAGGCACAGGGGACCATATGGGGCGCCGGGATTCGAACCGATGACCTCCTGCATGAAAGGCAAACGCCTTACCTCCATGCTATCTCTCCGGCCCCAACCAACCTGAATTTGATCCTGGCATCTCGTAGGGTCCATTGATCCCCACCAGGAGTGATTCCTGAGTGTAGAGCCTGGAGTAATCCTGAGCATAACTGAGTGTGACCCCAAAACCACAGAAAAAAGAGAGAATTGGGCCCTATGTTCAAACAAGCTAGCATGTGGCAACCACCTCCAATAGTATTTGGGGAATACTGTTGACTCTCTGCCTGCTGGGTGGTGCTCAGGGGACTATGTGTTCTCATGGTGAACCTGGAATTTCTTCATTCACGCCAATCTGCTAAACTCCCTCCCTCTCCATTTCTCTTTTCTTCTCTCTCCCTCACTTCCTATTTTCCCCTCCTGTGTTTTGGGCTTTGGCAAAGCAGCTGGACACCTGCAGGGCAAATAAACCCATGCTTCCTGTGGGGACTGGGGCACACCCCACAGTACACAGGAAGTTAGGAGACCGATGAGTATTTTTCCAGAGCCATTCCCTCCCAGCAGGGCAAGCAGAGGTTTCTATTTAGAAGGATGAGGAGGAATGCAGTCTGAGGACAAAAGACCAGGCTCCCTTTGCAGGTTCACACAGCCTTCACTTCTCAGCAGTGTGCATGGCTGGTCTGTCTTAGCCTGACTTCTGAGAAAATAGCATGAGACAAAGGGTTAATCATTTCTTTGGAAACTTTGCAAGTTTGGGGCAGCAGAGCAAAGAAAAGAGAGGTGAGGAAGGGAAGAAAAGAACTTTTTGTTTCCAATTCTGAATAAGTCACGTTGCCATGAGCATGTATGTACAAGCTATGTTTTCACTGCTCCTGAGAACATACCTATAAATGGAATTGCTGGGTCATCCACTAACCATTAGCTCTGTGTTTTTTTTTTTGTTTGTTTGTTTGTTTTTTTTTTTCAATTAATTTAGAGCTTACAACTGGTGGTTCTGGGGCTGGGGACACTGGGGTCATTTCCTGCCATGTTGGGGGTACCCAGGTGGTGCTTGGAGGGGCAGGCAAGTAGAGGGCTTCACACATACTTCACACATGTATGTAACTGACAATTTTCCAAAGTATATTCTATTTTATTTCCCCCCTCTCTTTTGTTTTGGAACTACACTAGGGTTTTCACTCTGGCAAGGCTTTGAGACCATATGTGATCCAATTTGGCTGTGTGCAAGGCAAGCACCCTACCTGCTATACCTGTCTATCACTTCACCTCTATTTTCCCATTTAATCTATGAGAACTCTTATGTTAATATATTCTCACAAGGGGCTAGAGAGATAGCATGAAGGTAAGGCGTTTTCCTTGCATGCAAAAAGATGGTGGTTCAAATCCTGGGCATTCCATATGCCATATCCCCGAGCCTGCCAGGAGCGATTTCTGAGCGTAGAGCCAGGAGTAACCCCTGAGCACTACCAGGTATGACCCCCCCCAAAAAAAAACCCCACACAAAATATAAACAAAAAAATATATATTCTCACCAACACTTATGTCTTTTGATATTAATAAAAAATTGTGTTGTTGTGTTTGATTAGCACTTCTCTAATGACTAATGATGTCAAACATCTTTTCTTTTCCTTTTTTTTTTTTTTTTGGCTTTGCCTCATGATGCTGGGGGGGGGCATATGGGATGCTGGGGATCAAACCTGTGTCAACCGTGTGCACCCTATCTGATGAACAGGGAGAGAAATGGACAAAGAAAATGAATAGAAAATCTGCTTTCTTGATTTTTTTTTTTTTTGGTTATTGGGTCATACCCTGTGACACTCAGGGGTTACTCCTGGTTTGTTGTGTATGTAAATATTTTGGGGGATTACTATGTTGCTCACCCTAATCTGTGCCCTACCCTAGGGTGTGACCTGGCATTCTGCCCCCACCCTAGGGTAGGACCTGATTCTGCTTCCACCATTGGTTGGTATCTGATCCCACCATTGGGTGGGACCTGACTCTAGAGTATAAGAGCAAGGGTCTGTGGAAGGCGAGGAGCTTTTTTGCTGGCTGGAATTGAATCTGAGTCTTTGGACTTCAGTTTTGTCCATCCGAATAAAGCAAATATTTCCACGAGCCTGATTGTCTGCGAGCTGTTTACCCGCCGTTTCACCTCAGAACCGTGGGCTAGACAGGGTGGCAGATGCGTGCTCCGAGCTGGAAGAGAAGGGCCTCATTCTCCATCCCACCATCAGTCAACCTCTTCAGGGGCTGACCTGCTACATAATGACGCCCGGACAGGGACCTGAACCCTGGACCCTCAGAACTGTAAGTGAAATACTTCATTGGAAATTTCCTATGCTGACCATCAAATGGTTTCTGTGGTTAGTCATGTGGATTTTACCACCCTTAGTCTTACGCATTGGTGCTCTAGTATACAAGTGGATCATTCCATTTTGTTTAAAACTAATTGGTTTTGATCTAAGGACAATCACTGCAGTTGGATGGTTGTGGTCTATATTTCAAATGAAAAGTGTAGTGTCTCTAGCCATCATAGTTTGTGGAATTTCTGTGTTGACTAACGTTATTATTATGAGCATAGTTATTTGCTGTTATTTCTATTTAGGAAATAGAAAGTGTAGAAATGGTGAGGCTAAACCAGTATAGATAATAAGGAAATTTATCTGACGAAAACTGAGACCAAGGTGCAGGCTGACGAATCCAGCCCCACCATCAACAATATAGAAATTTTTGCTGGAAGAAAAACAACTCAGAATGTTAAGCCTGATTCTAGTGAATTGCTTGACAGTAGTGACTCAGATAATGATCTACCTCCAGTGCTAACTCCACGAAGTATGCCTCCTTCTAGTCACAAAATTGAATCGCAGAGCAGAGCAGATTCAAACGATGAACCACATGCTCGGTCTCAGAGCTCTATTCAGAGTAATTTTGCTAATCAGGCCTTATCCCCTATAGACGGGGTAAATGTTTCTAACTATGTACCCTATCAGATGGAAGAATTAGATCGGTTTAAAAGATCATGTAAAGAAAATGGGCCAAAATCGCCATACAGTGTGGAGTTATTAAGACTTTGGAGTCATAACTCATCTTGGACTTTGTATGATTTTAAAAGAATCGCTGAAATATGCCTGTCATCTAAACAGCGAACTGAATGGGAAATGTACTATTCAGAAGGCGTAAAAGCTAAATTATATAGTCCGGATGGTATGAAAAAGCAAGTGGCAGGTGTTACTCTATCGTATGAATTATTGATGGCAGAAAATCAATTTGCAAATATTCAGACACAAGCAGCTTTACCTAAGGAAATCTTAAATTTAATCAGGGAGATTGCATTGTCAGCATGGGAAAAAATTGATTCTAACAGCATTGGTAGAGGAAACTTTTTAAAAATTACCCAAGGCCCTTATGAGTCATTTGCAGAGTTTGTAGGTAAGATTAAAGATGCTCTGAAGTTACAGGTGGAAGATGAGGAGATTAGAAACTTCCTAGTAAAATCTTTGGCCTATCATAATGCAAATTCAGCCTGTAGATTAGTATTGAATACATTAAATGAAAAGTCAGATCTGAATGATTACCTTTATGCCTGCCGGAATGTCTATGTGGAACCCTAACCCCCACCCCACTTAGACTCAGTACAAACCTTCCCAGTTACCAAGGGAACAATGCCTTACTCCCCTCGGGGACAGAACACTTTCCGGAAACCAGGTCTTTGCCCAAAATGCAAAAGGGGTCGCCACTGGGCGAAAGATTGCAGATCCAGAAACCTCATTAATAATAACCTAAGTAGAGGTTTCAACACATTCCCCAGGAGGCAAATCGCCTGCTACCATTGTGGAAAACAGGGACATATCAAAAGAAATTGTCGTCTCCTTATAAATTCAGCTCCCCAAGAACACACATACAAGATGCAGGGAAACGCCCACAGGGCCTCCCCCCAGGCCCTTCCAAATCAGGGGCAAAGTTCACAGACAATAATCCTTCCAAGCCCAGCCCAAGAAAATTCATCACGATAAGGGAATTAATCCACTCCACTTCAGGGAGTGCCGGATTAGACATATTATGCCCAGAGGACATTACAATTTACCCAGGAGCATGCCCTTACATGTTAGAAACTGGCATTGTAGGCCCGCCACCCCCAGATACCATGGGTTTGATCCTTGGCAGAAGTTCCCTCAACATAAAGGGTATATCAGTAATCACTGGTGTCATTGACTCAGATTCCATGGGAGAAATCATTGTAGTTATTACTGTACCAGTTACATGGACCTTTAAAAAAGGAGAAGCGATTGCCCAGATAGTAATAGTGCCTTATGTCAAATTTGGGACTTCAGATAAGACTAGAATTGGAGGTTTTGGAAGCACAGATCCGGGTGCTGCTCAAAACCCAATCGTGGCTCTGGTTACTAAATGTAAAGATGAACACCCAATGATCAAACTTCACTTGGAAGGCAAACCCTTTGATGGAATGATAGATACGGGTGCTCAGGTTACCGTAATTTCTGATAAAGAATGGCCAGAAAATTGGCCTCTTCAGGAAATCCCGTATTCCCTAGAAGGAATAGGAGGCCTGAGTTCCTGTCTGTTGAGTACGAGGACTATACTATTTTACGGCCCAGAAAATCAAAAAGCAATAATCAGACCTCACGTGGGCCTATTTTCACCATCCCTGTGGGGCCGTGATCTACACAAACAGTGGAAAGCAGAATTCCACATCCCATTAGCTCCAGAAGAGTCCGAACCTTCTTTTGATTTAAAAACCAAAAATTTTTAGTGGGGGCCACTGCCGTAAAAACACCAGCACCAATAAAAATAAAATGGAAATCTGATGAACCAATTTGGACAGGTCAGTGGCCCCTTAAAACTGATAAATTAAAGGTGCTGACAGAATTAGTGGAGGAACAGCTAAGTTTAGGACATATTGAACCATCTTTTTCTCAATGGAATTCACCTATATTCACTATAAAAAAGAAATCCGGTAAATGGAGACTTTTGATGGATCTTAGAGCTATAAATTTATCCATGATACCTATGGGCAAATTGCAGACTGGTTTACCATCACCTGTAGTTATTCCAAAGGAATGGCCACTAATTATAATTGATCTGAAAGACTGCTTCTACCATATTCCTATCCACCCAGATGATAAAAAACGTTTTGCATTCTCAGTTCCTTCTCTCAATAATACCCATCCCTGCAGACGTTTCCAATGGACTGTTCTCCCCCAAGGCATGCTGAATTCCCCAACCATGTGTCAGTTTTTTGTAGATAAGGTTTTGAGCCCTGCTCGTGAAAAATTTCCTCAAGCCATGATATTTCATTATACAAATGATATCTTGCTCACAATGAACAACGAAACAGATTTACAGGAATTATACTCTTATGTTACTGACTGTTTACAAACATCAGGACTGAAAATAGCTTTAGAAAAAATACAGATAATGCCACCGTATCAATATTTGGGTTTTATTTTGGACCGGACGTCTATACGTCCACAAAAATTTTCTATCAAAAAAGAAAACCTCAGAACACTTAATGATTTTCAGAGACTTTTAGGTGACGTAAATTGGCTCCGCCCTGCACTAGGAATCCCAAATGCAGAGTTATCTAATCTGTTTAAAACGTTGGAGGGTGACCCTGCTTTAGATAGCCCGAGAAATTTAACAACAGCTGCCAAAAATGAATTGGACATCTTCTTGAGCAGATTACAAAAATCGTTTCTCTCAAGATTCATCCCAGGAGAAAAGGTATTACTGTTAATCTTCCCTACTATAGAAACCCCCACAGGGGCCTTGATGCAACAGTCAGGACCTTTGGAATGGGTGTATTTACATAACAAACAACCTCGCTCAGTTGTCCCCTACTTACAACTGATTTCAGAGATTATTATCAAGGCAAGACTCAGATCTATATCTTTACTAGGTTTTGATCCAGATATAATAGTTTTGCCAGTACCAAAAAAGGAAATTGAGTCAATATTGCCAATTAATGAATCTCTACAAAGGGCCCTCTCAGATTTCACAGGAGAAATATCCTCCCATTATCCAGCAGGAAAAATTTGGGACTTTTTAAAGAAAACTCAGTTTGTTATTTCTTCAATTGTTCGGGATTCCCCTATCCCCAATGCCAAGGTTTTTTACATTGATGGATCCCAAAATGGAAAAGGAGGAATAACTGGAGACAACATTAATATGACCATAGATACCAAATATAAATCTGCACAGAAAGTTGAATTAGCAACGTTAATTTACCTATTAGAAAATGTATCTGAAGCCATGAATATAGTTTCTGATTCTTTGTATGTGGTAAATTTATGTCATGTGATAGCCACTGCATCCCTTAATGCTAATAACCCGATCATACAGGACTTACTTAAACAATTACAGCAGCTTCTTCAAAAACGAACTGAGCCCATCTTCATCACACATATTAGAGCCCACTCAGGTCTTCCAGGACCTATGGCTCAAGGAAATAAAACTGCTGACTTGCTAGCAATGCCTATATTTAAATCACCTATAGAGGAACATTCAGCCCTACACACAAATGCTCGCCGTTTACATGTGAATTACCAAATTCCATGGAGGCAAGCTAGAGAAATTGTAGAAAACTGCAACGTATGTGCACCGTTAACAAAAAAGACTCACATAGCAGGAGCAAACCCAAGAGGCTTACAGTCTAACGAACTTTGGCAAATGGATATAACTCAAACAGATTTATTTCCAAGGAAACCATATCTTCATGTTGTGGTGGACACTTATTCTCGGTTTATGTGGGCAATTCCCATGTCTTCTCAAAAATCTAAGGCTGCTTGTAGTTTCCTTTTACAATGTTTCTCTGTGATGGGTATTCCATATTCTATAAAAACTGATAATGGGCCAGCCTATGTTAGCAAAACTTTTGAATTTTTTTGTAAGGAATGGCAGATAAGACATCTCAGAGGAATTCCTTACAATTGTAGGGGACAGGCCATTGTAGAAAGGACTCACAGAACCTTAAAAACTCAATTGCAAAAAAATAGAAAAAGAGGTTTACCACCAACGGATTTGCTATCTTTGACTCTTATCACACTAAATTACTTTAACTTACCCCAAGGGGAAAGCTACACTGCAGCGGAAAGACATTTTAAAGAAGATATTCAGAGACAAGAAACAACCCATAAACCTATTTGGATCAAGGAGGATGAAAAATGGATAGCTGGCTATCTTCTCCTAAGAGGAAGGGGTTATGCCTATGTTTCTATAAATGATGACCCTCCCAAGAAATTTTGGGTTCCATTACGTCTTGTTAGAAATCGGGCTAGCACAAATGATCAGGTTCAGACTACAAACTCCCCTTCAGAGAAAAAACAGAATACTTCAGACACTAACAGCAGTAATATTACTAAGGTCTCTGGGGCAGGGAACGATTTAGCTGTCACACACCATACAATGAGTGAGACTGATGGTAGTGATAAACCCTTACACTCCGAGATGCAAAAGGAAAGACAGGAACCTGTCTTAACTGGGCTCCAAAATATAGGAAACTCTTGCTACATGAACTCAATATTGCAATGCTTGTATAATATTTCAGACTTAACTCAGTATTTTTATAAAGATCATTATAAAAAGGATATTAACAAGAAAAATCCGATGGGGCATGAAGGTAAATTAGCCGAAGAATTTGGTCGGCTCATCAAAACCATGGGAAATGGATTTCATAGATATATTAACCCTGAAAGCTTCAAAGTAACAATTGGTTTACTTAATGACCAGTTTGCTGGACACAATCAGCAGGATCCTCACGAACTACTGATGTTCCTAATAGAGGGATTACATCAGGACTTGCTTACTGTAAATCTAATGACAAACAAAACTACACATCTCATGGGAAATGAAAATTATGAACAATTTAGTCCAGAACACCAAAAGGCTCATAAATCTATTATTTATGATCTCTTTCAAGGACAATTCAAATCTATACTCCAGTGTCTCACTTGCCACCAAAAGTCTGAGGTTTATGAGACATTTGTTCATTTGTCTTTGGCTGTTACATCTACAGATAAATGTACATTACAGGAATGCCTCTCTGAATTTTTTAAAGAAGAAGAATTAAGAAATGACAACAAAGTTCTGTGCAACAGTTGCAAAAATAGAAGGGATTTTTCAAAGAAAACGTATTTATGGAAACTGCCACCAGTACTTATAATACACTTGAAACGTTTTGCTTTTGATGGCAAACAAATAAAAAAATTGCATACTTATGTAGATTTTCCTTTAGAAGACCTCAATTTAGAGGAATTCACTTCAGAGAAGAAAAGCAAGATTAAGAAATACAACTTATCATCGGTGTCAAACCATTATGGTAAAGTTCACTATGGACACTGTACTTCATACTGTAAAATTGCTGCAAAACAACACTGGATCAATTTTGATGACAAGAAGATCAAAAAAGTCCCTAATACATTGGTGAAATCCACAGCAGCATACATCCTGTTTTATACTTCTTAGAGATCTACAATGAACACCAGATAATCATTTTACTTCCTTATCAGTTGCTATTAATGCTCTAGGATTCTTTCCACAGGCATGATCAATGAATATAGATTGAAAATCATGAATCCCCAATGTGTTTCCTTGTAGGATGGATTTATGTCTTAATTTCATTATTGCTCTAGGTCTCAGTTAATCATGAAATTTTACAAATTAATTTAGTCAAGGTTCACCTGAAAGAGAAATTTCTCATCATATTAATGTTGTTTTTCTTTCTAGGTATACTCATTTAACGACTTTCACTCTTTTTATTTTAACATCATTGCTTTATTTCCCTCAATTTAGGTTTTAAGACGCTGACATAATGATAATTTTAGGTGGACTTTCTTCACAGTGCTTCTTGCCTATGATTGATTATCATAAAGTTACTGTTATACAATAACTTTGTATATATACTGATATACACGTATAGTAGAGTTGTCCATGTTTGTATTACGCATGAAATTCTCTTTCAGATCTGCTAGGCAAAAAAAAAAAAATTTTAGTGAATTTGAAATGATTTATCTAAACAATTGCCGGCTATTACATTTTAAGGAGCTTTTAGTTGATTCAGCTGAATTCTCTTTTCTTTTGCTCTATTTTGGATCCTTTCCAACAAATATTTTTTAGTATGAGTGAGTGTTATGGCCATATTTTTTGTGAAGTCTGTGTATGTATGTCTTGTTTAGTGTCTGTCTGTTCTGCATATTTTGTATATAGTTTCCTTTTTCCTAACTTTATCTTCCCCAAATTAGTCTTCCTTATCCTTCCTTCTCTCTTCCTAGTCCTTAACATTTTAATTTTCAGGATTTCACATGTGCAACCCATCTCCTTCACCCACAACTACAAGCTTCCTGATCTCGGCGGGAAGAAGAAATCCATGACTGTTGGAGTTTTACACCATATATGCTGCAAACTTGTTGGAAATGAAGCCACCTGGGATTTGTGTCACAATGTAACACCAGAGAAAAGATCCATGGACAAGACCCACAGTCTCTGGATCCCAGTTAAACTGTGCTATCTGAATTTCTGGTTTTCCATCCACATACAAAATGCTATTGTTGACCGTTTCTACAATGGCTACCCCAAGATTGCACCGATCCCAAAGGAAATACAGAAGCCCAACCAACTTATGATGTAATGATGTAACGCTTGGGGATGCCCCAACACATGGATGACTGTACTGGCCTTCCTTCTTCATTCAGCTTGATGTTATCTCCTGTACAGGCTTCAACCCGCTTTTCCAGACCCATCAAGTGTCTTCTGCCGGTCTTTTTGGAGTTCCAGACCCCTCATATTTACAGATCGGTATTGAACTCTGTAGAAATTACATCTGTTGTTTTTCCTATAACTGTAATCCTTTGAAGTTATGTTTGGTACTACACTTCTTTTGACTATCGTAATTAATGTTTTTCTATTTTAGTTTTTAATATTAGGAATCGATGTTGTATTACATTAAGGTTTTGCTTTCTTGACTTTAGGTTTGTGAGTTATATATTATTGTCTATAATTTCCCAAATGATATTTTTGTCTGTTCTCAGGGTTTTTTGCGTGGGCGCATCATAGGCAAAATACTAGGTTTATAGAAGGTTCCATCCATTTTGGATGGGCCCTCAAGTTGTTTATTTACACAGGGAGGGTCTCTGCCTTAAACATTTTGTTTTGGTTTGTGACTTAAGCTCCCATCTATAAATAGTCGACATCAATTTCAGACATCTTATGGACTTCAGACCGGATTAAGAACTTGGACTAAATTCAGATACCTATTGATCATCATTGCAGTGGCTCCCCACTGTGCAGAGGGTGTATGTGCTACTTCTTCCGAAATAAAGGCCTAGTTCAATGCCCTCAAAGATGGGCTTTCTGGTCTACCTGAACTTGAATGAAAATGGAGCTGGAGAGATAGCATGGAGGTGAGGCATTGGCCTTTCATGCAGAAGGTCATTGGTTCAAATGCCGGTATCTGCCAGGAGCGATTTCTGAACGTGGAGTCAGGAGTAACTCCTGAGCACTGCCAGGTGTGACCCAAAAACGACCACCACCACCACCAACAACAACAACAAATAAAGAAAAGGTGCTTCTTCTTGCCTGCTACACAACCTTTCTGGTGTCTCTTCGAAAGATCTATGTACGTCTTAGATTTATCTTCTCAGGAGCTTGTAGTTGATTCCTTGATACATGTTTCTGGTTTTAGACACCCTGTGCTTAGGTTAGAAGTTTTTCTTTACATTTTCCTGTGATGCGCTTATGCAAACAGCCGCTCTTTTATTATTGACAAATTTTTCTTTTAATAATTGTAGACAATATTGTTTGTTTACTAAAAACAAAAGGGGGAATTGTTGTGTATGTAAATATTTTGGGGGATTACTATGTTGCTCACCCTAATCTGTGCCCTACCCTAGGGTGTGACCTGGCATTCTGCCCCCACCCTAGGGTAGGACCTGATTCTGCTTCCACCATTGGTTGGTATCTGATCCCACCATTGGGTGGGACCTGACTCTAGAGTATAAGAGCAGGGGTCTGTGGAAGGCGAGGAGCTTTTTTGCTGGCTGGAACTGAATCTGAGTCTTTGGACTTCAGTTTTGTCCATCCGAATAAAGCAAATATTTCCACGAGCCTGATTGTCTGCGAGCTGTTTACCCGCCGTTTCACCTCAGAACCATGGGCTAGACAGGGTGGCAGACGCGTGCTCCGAGCTGGAAGAGAAGGGCCTCATTCTCCATCCCACCATCAGTCAACCTCTTCAGGGGCTGACCTGCTACACTAGTTATGCGCTCAGAAATCGCTCCTGGCTTGGGGGATTATATGGGACGCTGGGGGGTTGAATCTTGGTTCGTCCTAGGCTAGTACAGGCAAGAAAGATGCCTTACCACTTGCACCACCGCTCCGGCTGCTTTCTTGATTTTTGTTGCTTTTCTTTGTGTTTTGTTTTGCTTTTTGTCAACTAAGCAAATTCATAATCACCCTTTTCCCTAATATAACTTATCTCTCCTTAGCAAACTGAACAGAAGAGTTCTGTCTGGCATGACATATAGAAGAGTAATTAAAAATGGGCAGAAATGGGGCCGGAGTGATGGTGCAGCAGTAGGGTAAAGTTTGCTTGCACGCAGCGGACCCAGGATGGACCACGGTTTGATCCCCTGGCATATATGGTCCCCCAAGCCAGGAGCAATTTCTGAACACATAACCAGGAGTAACCCCTATGTGTCACCGGATTGCCCCTCCCCCCCAATGGGCAGAATTGGAAAAACTTAGCCAATGTTTTTAGGAAGTTGCTGATTCAGGGCCAGAGAGACTACAGTATAGTATGGTAGGGCACTTGCTTGCCTTCCAGTAGAATGACCCAGATTAATTCCCAGCATCCCAAATGGTATACAGAACCTGCCAGGCACGACTGCTGAATGCAGAACCAGAATTAATCTCAGCACTACCAGATGTAGTAGATGTAGATGGAAGACCACAACAAAGAAAGTTGTTGACTCAGGGTCAGAGAGAACTAAATGGAGTATATGCTTTACATGTTGGAGATCCTGGTTTGATCCCAGGCATAGGATGATCCTTTAAGGTTTTTTTGTTTTGTGTTTACTTTGTTTTTGAGGAGGCCATACCCGGTGGTGCTCAGGGGTTACTCCTGGCTCTGAGCTCAGAAATCACTCCTGGCAGGCTTGGGGGACCAGATGGGATGCTGGGGATCAAACCCAGGTTCATCTCGGGATGGTTGTGTGCAAGGCAAACACCCTATGCTGTACTATTGCTCCTGCCTGTCCCTTAAGTATTGAGCACCAAACTTCTGAGCACTACTGCGTAGGACTCCAGAGCTAACAAACAAAAAGGTACTGGTTCAGGATCAAAGATCAGAAGTGTGAGGCTGGAGAGATAGGAGAACTAGTACAGATAGGATGCTTGCCTTGTACATGACCCAGCTGGGTTTGATTTCTGGCACCACAATATGACTCCCCAAAGCTTCACCAGGGGTAGCCCAAAAACAGAACCAAAAATGTATAACTTTCCTGATATTAGCCAGTCCTCCCTGTCCCTGCAATCTATCACTGGGAAAGTAGATGGTTTCTCTAGAAGCCATGTGAGAGAACCCCTGATTGGGACCAGTACTCACAAACTCCCTCATCCCCATGGGACCGGAGTGATAGCACAGCAGTAGGGCTTTGCTTGCACAATGTTGACATGAAACAAACCCGGGTTCAATCCCCAGCATCCCATACAGTCCTCAGAGCCTGCCAGGACAGATATACAGGAGTAGCCCCTGAGTACCACTAGGTGTGGCCTAAAAACCAAACAAAAATAAAAAACAAAACAAAACAAAAACCCTCACCCCCATTCTTTCCCAGACAACCAAATTGGAGCGCTGAGTTCAGTTCTGCCATGTAGGTGCACCTGGCTCTTTTAGACCTGGAAATGACAAAGATGAATTAGATAATAATTCCTGCTCTAGTGCCAGAGGGCAGATAGATTCAGCATAAACCACTGTCTTAATCACACAATAGCCACAGACTAGATAACTGTGTGCACACACAGGACCCAGTACGATGGCCCAGACTCCTGCTGATGGCAGCTGGGTTTGCCCTTGAAGGACTTGACCTGCAGCAGGCTGGATGAATGGTCAACTTCATACTTTGGGGGCATGCTGGGCCTATGTCCTAGGGAGGTCAAAGCAGTTCATTTAGTGCAAGGGGAATAAATAGTGGTTTGATCCTTGTATGGTCCCCAACCCCTGTCAGGAATGATCCCTCAGTGCAGAGTCAGTTCTGAGCATAACTGGATGTGACCCACCAAAAATGCTACACAACAAATGCACATGAGTGGGAAAGGAGATAGCCCAAAGGATTACTGTGCATGCTCTTTTTGATGCTGGAAGCCCTGGTTCAATCTTTTTTTTTTTTTTTTTTTTTTTTTGTTTTTTTGGTTCAATCTTTGTTGCTATCTGGTTCCCAACAGCACCAAAATTGACTGCCTCCTCCCCCCCCCCTCAACAGATAAACTCTGCCAGGTGTTGTCCCAGAATAAAAACAAACAAAAGACCAACCAGATGGTTCATCCATGTGCTCCAATTAACCATTTCATTTGAATGAGTGAAGGGGTGGCATCAGATTGCAAATGGCAAGGGTCTGAAGGTGGAACTCAGATTGGAATCCCAGTACTGCCATTTCCTGGCAGTGTAATGTTGGGCAAACTACTTCAATTCTTCAAAACTGAGGTTTTTCAACTGGAAAATAAGCAAATCACATCTTTCCTGGCAGGTGGGCACATGCAGGGCTACAGTACCTGCTAACAGAGAAGCAGCTCAATGAAGCAGCTTTCCTGATCTTGGATAGAAATCATTGAGACTAACAGAACTAATGTCCATTCATTCAACAAGAGACCACTGCCCATACATATCCCACATGCCATGCTGGGCATTGATATACAGTGTGAATAAAATAAAATATTCTTGTCCTCCATGAGTTCACTCAGGTGGAGAAAGACTGTGAAATACAAAACATAGACTATGAGTGAGATGGTGGATAAGTCTAAGGGAGAAAAGCTACGTAGAGAAGAAGGAGGGTGGGTCCTAGAAGAGATTGGAATTGAACATTAATTTTTTCAGGACCACATCCAGTGATGCTTGAGGATTATCAGTCCCAGTGGTGCCTGGGGTCAAACCTGGGATTTCTGCAAATAAAGCATGGGCCAGCCTGTTTGTTGTTGTTGTTGTTTTGGGGGGGGTTACTCCTGGCTCTGTGCAAAGAAATCACTCCTGGCAGACACAGGGAACCATCTGGGATGCTGCGATTAGAACCACCATCCGTTCTAGTTTGTCTGAATGCAAGGCAAATGCCTTACCACCGTGTATCTCTTGGACCCAGGACCAGACTGTTGAGCTCTTTTCAGCACTTGAGGGTTTAGCTGAGTAAAAAATGTTTCAAAGTGAATGTCCTGGGGCAGGAGCTGAGTTGCTTCTATTAGGAATAAATAATATTTATTATATTTATATTCACTATTTATATATTATTGAATTAATAAATTTATTAATACAATTTAGTGTGCTATATATTTATAATAACGATAACACAGCTTCTTTGCTAATAGAGAGGAGGTAGTGAAGTGAGAAGGTAGAACCAAGCCCTGGATGCTTCAGCCCTGAGTGAAATGGAAAGTCTTTGCAAGAACAATAACACAAGATCTGATTTAAATTTTAAAGGGCACAATGGTAAGGGTCAGAGAAATAGCCCAAAGGGCTGAGAACAACTTTTTTGTTTTGCTTTGTTTTTGTTGTGGGCTACATCCAGTAGTGCTCAGGGGTTATCCCTGGCTTTGCACTCAGGAATCACTTCTGGCATATTCAGGGGATCATATGGGATGCCGGGGATTGAACCCAGGTCAGCCCCCTGCAAGACAATTGCCCTATCCACTGTACCTTTGCTCTGGTCCAAGCACAAGCTTTTCATGTAAGTGGCCTAAGTTCGATCTCTAGTATCATATGGTCCCACTGGGGAGCACATGAGTATCACAACCAAACCTTGGTACCCTGTAGGACTGAAGTGATAGTAAGTGGGTAGAGTGCTTGCTTTGCACACAGCTGACCTAGGTTTGGTCCCTAGCATCTCATATGACCTCTGAGTACTTCCAGAAGTGATTCCTGAGTGCAGAGCCAGGAGTAAGCCCTGAACATTGAGAGGTGTCACCCCAAGACCAACAAAGCTTGGAAACCCTTCATAAGTTTCTAACCAGAAAGTGTCTAAGCACCCCAAGAAAAGAGGGCCATTCTTGTAAGCACATTTGCAAGCACCTCGTCCTGCTCTTCTGCTCTGCATCCCCAGGTGAGCCCCAGAACCAAAGGGCAAAGCACCACAAACAAGCATTTGTGAGTTCCTTAGTCTCACAGCAGAAGGATAGGGGAAAACAATAATTAAGGATTATTGGATTCCAAGTGATTTCCAGGGAGACCAGGGCAGGCAATTAGAGAAATGATGAGAATCTGGTAGGACAAAGATCTTGGATATATTTGGGAGTAAAGCCAACAGGATTTGTTGATTGGACACAGGAGGAGGTGAAAGAATCAAGGGTCGAAGTCCAGGTCTTTGGCCTGGGCAGCTGGTAGGATGTATGAGGTTGAACCAAATGGATTTACAAATATTTGTTCTTATTCTTTAAAAAACAGTGCACTTCAACTTATTAGTTGCCTTTTCTGAGATGGGGAGAGCAGGTGGAGAGGCTCACTTGGTAGGTAGGAGGAAATGTTGAATAAGCAACTGTTCCCTACATGTATAAGAAGTTTGAAAACCCCTCATCCTCAGCCTTAGTTCTAACTGCTGCTCTGTGGTGCTTTTGCAGGACAAGAGCAAAGGGGTTGAAGGGCTGAGGCTGTTGGAGATCAATCAGGGCCAGGGCTCCAAATAGAAATATTCTGTGGGACTCCTAGGAATCCTAGAACAATGGCAGAAAACACTGGAACCTGTGAGTTCGTGCAGGATTAAGTGAAGGTTAAGGGCTGAAGAGATGATACAGGGATTAGCCACTTGCCTTTTGTGCAATCAACCCCAATTTAATCCCCAGCATTAATATGGTTCCCTGAGCACTATCAGAAGTAATCCCTGAGCATAGAGTCAGGAATAAACCCCGAAATGGAGATTAAGACTCAAGATATGTAGACTGAGATGGGAATCTCCAGTATTTCCATGTCTGAGAGGCCAAGTAGCAGAGAAAGCACAGGTGGTCTCCCTTAGTGAAAGTGGAACTCTGCTCACGGAGTTGCTGAGTGAGAGCTCTGGGGTGTTGTTATCCCCAGCCTTAAGTGCTCCCTGTTCCCAAGGAGGAGTACATGTATAGAAGGAATATGATGGTGACAGTGGATTTTTTTTTCTTTTTAAAGCTGGGGATCCACCCAGGCCCTTACATGTGATAGGCAATGCTCTATCACTGAGCTGCTTGGCCTCTGGGATATTTTTGGGGGGTGTTATTACCCAGTGATGCTCAGGGGTTACTCTTGGCTCTGTGCTCAGAAATCACTCCTGGCAAAATGGAGGTGGGGGGACCACATGGGATGCCAGGAATCAAACCTGAAGCTGTCCCAGATCAGCAGTGTTCAAGGCAAACGCCCTACTGCTGTGTTATTACTCCGGCCATTTAAGAACTATTTATTGGGGCCGGAGAGATAGCATGGAGGTAAGGCGTTTGCCTTTCATGCAGAATGTCATCGGTTCGAATCCTGGCGTCCCATATGGTCCCCCATGCCTGCCAGGAGCAATTTCTGAGCATGGAGCCAGGAGTAACCCCTGAGCACTGCCGGGTGTGACCCAAAAACCAGAAAAAAAAAAAAAAGAACTATTTATTATTGCTGTTGATTGCTATTCCTGCACTGTTCTTGGGAGTCATTTCCAGCAGCTCTCAGGGGACAATGCAGTGGTCCCAGACACTGCAAGGGATCAAATTGGGGTAATAGCATACAAAACAAGCATTTTAATCCCTTTCCAATCTTCCCAACTCCTATTATTTTTGTTTGTTTGAATTTTTTTTTTTTTTGAGTCACACCTGGCAGCACTCATGGGTTACTCCTGCCTAAATCTGCACTCAGAAATAGCTCCTGGTAGGCTCGGGAGACCATATGGGATGCCGGGATTTGAACCACAGTCAGTCCTGGGCCAGCTGCGTGCAAGGCAAACACCCTAACACTGTGCCATCTCTTCAGCCCCTTCATTTTGTTTTTTAAAAAGTTGCCCTTCTGGGCCCGGAGAGATAGCACAGTGGTGTTTGCCTTGCAAGCAGCCGATCCAGGACCAAAGGTGGTTGGTTCGAATCCCGGTGTCCCATATGGTCCCCCGTGCCTGCCAGGAGCTATTTCTGAGCAGACAGCCAGGAGTAACGCTTGAGCACCGCCGGGTGTGACCCAAAAACCAAAAAAAAAAAAAAAAAAAAAGTTGCCCTTCTTTAGTGATTCCAGGGGACCTGGGAACACTCCTGGTAATGCTTCATCTGATCAGTAGTGCCGGGGCATGTGGTCTGGGGATCAGACTCAGGGGTCACAACAGCAGACATGTGTTATGCCATTTGAGCTTGTTCCTTTGGTCTTGTTTTAACACCATTATTAAACACATGGGGGTGGTATTTAATATTGGACTAGTTTTTTTGTTTTTTTGTTTTTGTTTTGGTGGTCCTCAGGGGTTACTCCTGGCAGGCTCAGGGGCCCATATGCGGTGCCGGAGATTGAACCTGGGTCTGTCCCAGATAGACCGTGTGCAAGGCAAACACCCTACCATTGTGCTATCACTTCAACCCTCTAATTTTTTTTTTATTTTTATTGTTTTTGGTTGGGGCCCACACCTAGTGGTATTTAGGGAACTAATAATAAAAGGTATCAATCTGGATCTCCTGTGTGCAAAGCAGATGCTTACAGCCTCTTGCACTCTCTTCCTGGCCCTAAAGTTTTTAGAGGTTACAGCATCTTTTCTATTTGGTATAGGCAGAGTAGTTTCATTTTGTAGATCATTTTATTTTTTTTAAAAGCACAGAGGGGCCAAAGAGACAGTACAGCAGGTAGAGTTTGCGTTACATGCAGCTGTCCTGGGTTCAATCCCTGGCATCCCTATGGTCCTCTGAACCCATCAAGAGTGATCCCTAAGTGCAGACCCAGGAGAAGCCATAAGCGTGATCTGGTGTGATACAAAAACAAAACAAAAAATTAAACAAAAAATCTTTTAAATTACAGAAGCTAGGTCTCTTGCAAAATATCCAGAGACAACAGGAGACTTGGGAGACCTGGGACTGGAAGTCAGCACTGAATTCTGCTACTTTGGGCTGGAGGCGGGGCTGGCATTGGCCCTGAGATCTTGTTGTAGGAGGCAGCAAGCAGAGGAAGGGATAGTAAGGACAACACAGTAGAAGGTGACACCTGGGTCCTGGCTGCTTGTTTCTGAGCTCATTCACTGCCTCTGTAAGGGGCCAATTGCCACAGCTTTGTCAGGATGAGTTGAAATAGGCTTTAAGCTCTTCTTTCCATAGCAGCATGGAAACTGCTGTTATTATTGCTTCTTGAGGGTCTGGACCTGTGATTTCCAATGCCAAGAGGTGCCAGCTCAGAATAAACCTATTTCCCAATTGTTCTGGTGACATTAGAAGCCTCATGTAGGCTGGATGTAGCTCAGTGGCAAAGCAACTGCTCTGCATGAATGAGGCCTTGGGTTGATCACCGAACAAAAACTAATCAGGCTGGAGAGATAATGCAGAAGTTAAGGCACTTCACTTGCATATAACAGATGGCAGTTTGGTCCCTGTACCATATATGGTGCCCCAAGTACTACCAGGAGTAGCCCCTGAGCACTGCAGGAATAGCCTGAAATCAAAACAAACAGAAGTCTAAATCAACAAAACAGAAGAACTGGACTGGGGAGATGCTTTGGAAGGAGCCATGGTATGGCTGAGTGTGCTTCCTAGGTACTCACCATTAGAGAAGGGCTGTCAGATGCTGGATGTAACCCAAAAAGGCTACATTTTTGTTGGAGAAAAAAAGAGACAGCCTTACCTGAATTTTGTTTTATTTTGTTTTGTTTTTGGGTCACACCCGGCAGTGCTCAGGGATTACTCCTGGCAGGCACGAAAGACCATATGGGATGCTGGATTCGAACCACTGTCAGTCCAGGACCAGCTGCATGCAAGGCAAACGCCCTACCGCTGTGCTATCTCTCTGGCCCTATCTGGATAATTCTAACATTTGGTGAAGTGTGCAGTTCATCTCCTCAGATTTCAAGCTGTGCCATGATCATTAGGCAGTTTCTGAAATTCCACAAAAGCTCAAGAGGTTCTATTTCAAGACCCCGAGTATCTGGCCAAAACATTATATTCACTCCAAATCTATTTTTTTGCCTTTGAGACCTGGATGCAAGGCTCTATTGGTCAAGCTCGGCCTTGCCCTGGGGCGAGATAAACAGGCCCCAAATCTATTTCCCAGATTGCAACACTGGCAAGTCAGTGAGGGGTGGCCGGCTGGGCTCTGCGGCACCTCTGGTCATACCTGATAAGGAAGAAGCTGGTTCATTCCAGAAGTCAGCCTTGCTGTGTGCTCACATAAACAGACACTCCCAGGCCTGCTGTGGTCTTCAAGTCAATTATTGACATTCTCAGTGGTGATACATTGGGGGGAAGGCAAGAACAAACTCCTCTGCTTCGAAGGCGCTCCAGGCTTTGGAAGCCCAAACAAGGAAAACCAGGGCCGTCCTTTGGCACTGCTATGCTCCAACCTGGTCAAGGGCAGGTGCCAAGTCCTCTGAAACCCTGGGAACAACAGCAGAGGGTTGGAGGAGAGGAAGGGCAAGGAAGTCAGACTAGGGAGGTGGATTTATTTATAAAGGAGCACATGGCAGAATGCCCAGAGGGAAAGGTGTGCTGGAGAAATGTGAACAGACACTCACCACAAAGACAAGGAACACAAGGACATCAAAAAGGAGGGCTGTGGAAATGGCTCAAAGGTTTGGTTTGGAGGTCTGGGTTCAATTCTGACACTGCTTGGGGTGGGGAAAGGAGAGAGAGACAGAGACAGAAGAAAGATAGAGAGACAGAAACAGAAAGAGATACACACAGAGACAGAGAAAGAGAGAATAGAAAACATAAAAAACAAACAAACAAAAAAACCCCCAGCAAAACAAATGCTTCTTAAGAACCTCAGGTCTCCACAGCCTTTGTGAAGAGCAGTTGGCTGTTAAGGACTTTCACATTTACTCCATAAGGATGGGAATCAGGTTTTTTTTTTTTTTGTCTATAGTAGTGGTGCTCAGTGGTTACTCTTGGCTCCGTTCAGGGATACCAGGGATTGAACCCATGATGGCACCATGCAAAATAAATGTCCTACCCATTGTACTATTTCTTTGACCCCTGGGTGTCACATTTTACACATTTTACTGAGGCTCCCAAGGATCTAGGCCATGAACAGGAGTTCTGGTTAGCAGCTAGGAGGGGCAGGCCTGTCCTAAGGAGCTCTGTGCTATGTTACAGACAATTTCTTGGAATGATGATTCTGTTTCCATTAAGACTTAGTCTTAGAGGATAAATAGCCTCTGCATTTTAGGTAGAAGATCCTCACCCTCTCCAGGGTTTAACAAATGTCTCTAATGAACAGCCCCCTACTCCCTCTCCCATCCCTTCCCCCACTTACTCTGACTTAATGCTGAAGGTGTAATCATGAGGGATATTTTCCAGGTCATCTGTAGTCCTTCTTTCTCAGAGGTTCCAGCATCAATCAGCTCTTTCTGTTCTCAGAATCATCTGTTGGCCTCCTCTAAACTAGTCAACCACCTCATAAAGAAAGGCCCTTATTTGCATAGGACATTTGGGTAGTTCCTGACCTACCAAAAGGGATCAAGGAAAGGGCTGATCCTCCTGGAATCTTCCAATAGGGGTTCCCACACTTTGTCCCACATCAAAATCACCTGGGAGCTTGTTAAATCCAGAGCGATCCAAGCCCCACCCTAGACCTGTTGAATCTGAATCCCCTGGAGAGGGGAGACCTGGACATTTGTGAGCTTAACAAGCTCCCCAGGTGATTCTAAAATACACCTAAAGTCTGAGGAGGACTCTTTTGCTTGGGAGTGGATTTTTTTTCTTCAGGTGAGGAAGCTGGGGAGTCCTTCTGGGACAGCGGGTAATAGCCTTAGGAGCTCAAGAACCTGGAAGAAGCACCATCAGAACTGTTCTCAGCGCTGAAGACAACAGTGGGCCAGGCCTTGCTTTGCTTGCAGCTGACCTGGGTTCAATTTTCAGCACCACATAAGGTTCCCTGAGTCCTGCCAGGAATGATCCTTGAGTATGCCCTAGAACTGGCTGTGGCCCCCCCCAAAAAAAATCCAAAAAAAGAACCGTTCTCTAACAGAGAACAGGGATTTGAACCTGTTCATTTAGAGGTGCCTTTCTGATAGGCTCAGTGCAGTAAGCAAGCACACTTCCCCCTAGAAACTGCTAACAGCCAATCTCTTTCAGAAAGTACAATAGAAGAGAGGGCTGGCTGGAGTAAGGTACTTGTTTTGCATGCCAACCAGGTGCATGCCCTGCAAACAAAGCCAGAAAATAGAATAGAAGCTACTGCTGGAGGAGATCAAAGTCGGTGTTACTGTTTAGTGGGTTTTAATGAGGTTGGGATGATTAAAAAAGTCTTGGAAAGAAATGATAGCAGTGATGGTGGTATAAAATGTTATGAGTGCATTTAATGCCCCTGGATCATGCAGTTTAAGATAGTGAGTTTGGGGCCAGGTTTGTGGCTTGATGGTAGAGTACATGCTTTGCTTGGAAAACCTGGGTTTGAGCCCCAATACCAAACACACAAAGGTAAATTTATGTTTACTTTCTCCTACCTACCTCCAGACCTATCTGTGGGCTGAAATGGTAAGATATGCAACATTTATCTTTAAATAATTATTGCTGAATGGATGTGGATGGGTGGTGGTGTGAGATGTAGCAAAAACTCACTACCCATGATTTGACAAAGCATAAATATACGCATGAGAACAAGAGAGTTGGAGAGAAAAAAAATGAAACTATCAACAACAGTGTGACAGAAATAGAGAGGCTTAGATCACTCTTTCCTGCAAGCCTTTGATGGCTTGAGTCTGATTCCACATCTCTTCCTCTGGAGCACATCATGGAGCAGCATCTCACAAACTTGGCCTTGCTGTAGGATCACCTGGGACCTTGTTAAATTGCAGGTTCTAATTCAGTAGGTCTGAGGTGAAGCTCTAACCTGCTTTTCTAACAAGTTCCCAGGTGATACTGACAGCACAGATCCCAGACCACATTGGGAAGGCTGTAAACCTAGAGAAGTTCTTAACTCACCATGATATAGCCTCAGATCCAGTATAGTGATTGGCATACAGTTAGGTGTGCAATATATGTTTACTGCATGAATGAAGGAGTAAGCTAGTTTGGTGTAGGAGTTTGGAAAGCAGAACTATCCCGAACTACAGCAGAGCTGGGGCTTTCTGCTTCTGCTGACTCCTTACTTTGTGAAATTACCTTCAAGTCCTTTGAGGAAGGATGTTAGCACTGATTTGTGACTTGGTCTAAACCTTACTGTTCGACACTGCTCCTTGACATTGCATTCTTATCTATATGTGTGTGTGTGACAGGTAATGATTTGCAAGCTCTGAGGAAGGCTTGATATATAATTAACGATTCTTGCAAGCAAATCATCTCCATCCAAGGAAGGAACAAGAAGAGTCTGGGGAGGCTCACTGGAGTAGAAACTTCCAGATTGGAGTGAACTAAAGATTCACTTCTTCCAAATCTCCCAAAACAGCCTTTAAAAAAAGAAAAAAAAAGTGTGCAAAGGAGGCTCATTTCCCCTAAAAGAAATAAACACAGGCATGCCCTTCACCTTGCCATTATCTACATCATCATTTATGATGATGATGATGATGATGATGATAATGACTCTGGTGGGGTGGGAGGAAAAGCGTGGAGAAGTAGTTGTGGGTTGGGGTAGGGTAGGGTGGGAGGGGGGAGGGAGGAGGGGGGGGAAGAAGAGGAGGCCAGACTCCAGAGCGAGCAGCTAAGAAGAACTACAACTCCCAGAACCCTCCGGGGGCGAGCCCGGCCGGGCCGCCAGCGCGACGCTCCACCCCGTTCGCCGCCTGCGCCCGCCTCCCGGGTGACGTCACCGGGGTGACGTCACGGCGCCCAGAGCGAGGCTGGGGAAGAGAGAGAGAGAGAGAGAGAGAGAGAGGAGAGAGAGAGAGAGAGAGAGGCCGAGCGAGGAGGAGTCAGTCAGCCAGCCAGCCAGCCAGTCAGTCGTCCGCGGCGGTGGAAGAAGGCGGCTTGACTGAGGCAGAGCCGACGGGCCGGCGAGCGGAGCCGGAGCGGGCAGGAGGAGGGGAGCGTCGCGCCGCGTCGCGTCGCGTCAGGTCGCGTCGCCGAGCAGCGCCGACGGGAGCCGGGGCCGGGGCCGCGACGGGCCTCACTCGCCTCCCTCGCCTCGGCCGAACCAGCGCCGCCCGGGCCGCATCGTACCGCACCGGAGCGGACCGGACCGGACCGGGCTCCGCGGGTCCCCGCCCCCACCGCCTGACAGCCCGGCGTGGCCCGCGCGGCCGGCCTCGGCTTCGGCTCCGGCTTCGGCGGCTGTGCCGGGACTCGCCTCCTGCACTCGCTCCCGGGCGGACGGACAGACGGACGGACGGACGTGTCGGCGGACGAGCCGGCGCGGCGCGGCGGGGGCCCCGGGCCCCGTGACAGGCGGACGGACAGGCGGACGGGCGGGCCGAGGCCGGCGACAGGCGACAGGCGGCTCCACCATGTCATCCCCCAGCCCGGGCAAGCGGCGGATGGACACGGACGTGGTCAAGCTGTATCCTTGGCGGGGAGGCCCCGAGCTGGGGGGGGACTGGGGGGCTGGCTGGGTAGGATGTCTGTCTGTCTGACTGACTGGGGTACCCCCCCCTCCAAAAATAAAACCACCACCCAGTCTGGCCTCGGGGCGCACTCGGGCCCGGCCCCCTCTCCCCCGTCCTAAGCCTAAGGCAGTCCCGGAGGAGCCCCCTTTTATCTTCTGCACACCCCGAGCCACTCGTCGTCCTTGGCTTTTCCTGCACCCCTATGGCCCCTGACACTTCTTTCTTTTTAACCCACGACGTCTGGCCAACCCAGGACTTTTTTTTTTTTCTGATTTATTTGCTTGATCCAACCAGCCTTGATTAGGGCTGGGGGGTGTCTCGGCTTTGCAGTTTGTAGGTTTGCACGATTTATTTAGGGGATCTGGAGCTAGGAACCCTGGAGGGAGAGAAGCTTCCCTCCCTCACCACCCCCCCCCCCAATCTCCTCCTTTGCCTTCCAGCAGATCACAAATGCTGCTTCAACTGGGGGCAACTCAAGTGATCTCCTTTATATCCATGATGCCTTTTGCTATATTAGGAAGAGCAGTCACAGCTCTTCTCCCCCCCCCAACCCCTGAGTATTTAAATTATACACCCCGATTTTCTAGCTTTTAGCTGGGGGGACCCCTTCCTAGAACCCCTTGTCTTGTTGCATCTTTTCTCTGACAAAGCCGTGTCCCACCCATAACGTGTGTGTCTGTGTGATGAGGACCCCCAGGCCTTGCAGCCAAGCCACTCTCCTCCACATTATGAGTCTTGACAGCTGGGGGTGGGGGGAGGCAGAGAAAGAAGAGGATTTGCTGAGCAAAAATAATAGCAAAGTCCTTCTCCTTGGACGAGGTTCTGGGAGGAATTAATTGCCCCAGATCTTGCCAAGGGACCTTTTTTTTTTTTTTTTTTTTTTTTAAAAGAAAAGGGACCCTTTATTTTTTTCCTGCTCTCTCCTTCCCACCCCTTCTACCCCCTCCCCTCCAACTTGTATACTCTGGAGGTAGCCTTGGGAAAGCTTCTGATTGATAAGAGAAGACTTAAGGCAGTGGTTTTGGTTGGAATCCAGACTGATTATTTCATGACTAGCTTTGAGACATTCGGGAAGGTTCCTCTGATAACCGGAGACATTGGTTTTTTTTTTTTTTTTAAATTTTTGGAGGGGTGATTTAGAAGGTGGAGAGAACAGAGCTGTGAACAGCTAATCCCCGGGGAGAGGGTTGGGTGGGGAGTGGTGGGGTGTGAAACGCAGTTTAAAAGTCCTGTCTGTGCTGCTTGGCTTCCTCACCCCCACCCCCCCACCGTTTCCCCCTGTTGCAGGGTTTTGTTTATGTAACTCAAGTTGTTTGGCTAGATTCTTCAGGTGAATTTTTGTCGGTCTTCCTTTTATTTGTTCCTGTTTTGTCTTTGTTTTTTTAATTTTCTGGATGGGATTTTTTTTTTTTATCCCTTGGTAGAGATCAATGATGATTGTCAGAAAGCACGAATTCCGCTGAAGTTTCTTACAAAGTGTGTCTTGAGTTTGAAAATGGGGGGATGGGAAGGAAGTTGCCTGGGTCAGAGCTCTCTTCCCCCATCCACTAATAATCTTTTCAGGAATAAGTTTTTATTTTTTTTTAATCTTCCTTGTTCTGTAAAAGTTGATTAGAAATGAGGATAAGTAGACAAACTTCACAAGTGAAGTATTTTGGGGCAGTAGGGCCGGAGATTAGAGAGAGGTACAAGTCATAACTATATTAGGGACCCAGATATAAATCTATAGACGTAAGGGGAATTGACTGTGAGCTGTTTTGTGGCCGTGACTGAGTTTTGTAAACGGGGATTGTTCACTTCTCAGAAGGTTGCAAGAGTACACTTGTCACCATGGCTGTGTGTACGTTTTGCACAAAGCAGTTTTGGATTTTATTTTTGTTTAGGAACTAGGAAATGACATGGTGGCAGACCGGTGAGTTATTTTTATCTTGAACTGGGAGTCACTGTCACACACACACCTAATGCAAATTCCTACCTAATGTTTAATTGGGATGGGGAGGGTGAGAGCATTCAGCTGTTTTTGATCAATGTCAGATTCTCAAATCATACACCCATATATTTTTAGAAGCCTGAGGATAAAGAGTGAGGCCTAACTTGACCTGATGCCTTTTCCATACAGTGCCTTTTGTTCATTTAGTAGTTGTGGCATCTAGAATGATTACCGCATTTAGGAGTCAGGGTGTGTGGGGGGGGTGGAGAGGGAGAGAAAAACAAAGAACAGCAGGGTGTCTTTTTTTTTTTTCTTCTTCCCCTAAGTGGTTTATTTCATAGCTTATTTTTAGTAGAAGACGGGAGAAAGGCGAAGATGCCTTGGCCTTCTGTTCTTTATCCAACCTTCCTTTCTGACAAAAGAAGAGGGGCCCCCAAATCCTATGTCTGCTTGATGGGGGGGGGGGAAATAACAATCTCAGGAATTTAAAAGACCAGAGGTTATCTTTATTTCACGGTTAATATATTAATATAGTTTGGAAGTTGAGATTTTTAGTATTTCCTTTTGTGTGTGCCTGTTGTGTTGGTGGGAATGAGATTGCTTGTGGCCTTCTTTCTCTGTCGAATTCACATCAGTAAGGCCCATAGGAAGCCAGTTTTTCTGAGCAAGGGCTATTTTAGCCAAAGGTGGGTAAAAAAAAAGGAAGGAAATTACCCCCCACCCCCCAGCCTGCTAGTAAAATAAGTACAATTGTGTGAAAGTGCTAGATCGAAAGAAAAAAAAAAAACAACGAAAGATGGTAGGGAGAGGAAGTAGCAGAAAAGGTCTGAAGGAATGTACTTGCCCCTTAGTGCCCCCTTGATTTCTTTGGTGTGGAGGCCTGGAGCTGTTTGCATTGCATTCTCCTGTTTCAGCCCATTTTTGGATGTCTCCTGAGCGGCATTATGCCACCACGATTTACAGCCTGGCAGGGAACCTATATAGTAGGAAAGTAGCGGTGTGGGGGGCAGGGAAGAAGAGGATGTGTAATTAATTGGCACTGCCTCTGCCACCTCCCTAGGTTCTTGGGGAGACACCCGGCTGCTCTTGCTCGGTGCTGGTTGTTGGGAGTCGTTTCTTTTGTGCCGGGTTGGTAGGAGGAGAGCTGACTCCCCAAGTTATGCAGGGAGTGAGTGTTTTGCACCGATGCATTTAATAATCTTCTGGGCGATTATGCTCTGAAACTCTGACTCATTCATTGTTTCCCTTCTGAGCCTCTGCTTAGGGTTGTGCAAAACGTCTCTAGAATCTTGCATGACTTGGAAGGGGGTCGTCCTGTAGGGAATTGATCCCGATTTCAAAAAAAAAAAAAAAAAAAAAAAACCAAAACAAACCAACAACACAAGAAACAAAAACTTGCAGCTATCTTAAATCTGAAGAACCGGTTGCAAAATTGTGTGGCCATTTGTCGACCGAAGTAAGGGACGGTGAGGTGGGTGCTCCAGCTCCAGGGCCCCAGCTTGGCCACCTTGGAGGCTTCCATCTTAAACCTGGCTGATTATTTTAGACTTGTCTGAAAGAGAACTGGGACTTTGGTGACCTTAAAGCGTGATTTGCCCTAAAGGAATATCGGTTTAAGTCCTCCGGGGTGGAGGAACAAACAGCTCAGATTACACGGGTTTCCTTGTTGGTGGGGGTGACTCCCTCTCGCCCTGTTGCACTGCCTGGCCTGGTGATCCTTTTTATCTGTGAACCAGTGGCCCCTGCTGAAGGCTGGAACTGCTTGTTTTGGAAAAGCCTTTGCAGGCAAAAGGCCGCAGGCACAGCTCCTCCGCGCTCATTGGCTGCTCTGTTACTACCCGGAAGTGGAGGAGGGGCGGAGCCACCAAACAGCTGATGAAGTGTATGACCAGGAGTGTTTACATACAAAAGAACCCAGCGCTGGGGAAGGCCTTGCTGGGTGGTGGGTGGTCCTGGGTCAGGTGTATTTTCGGAGGGTGAGAAAGTGGAGTGGAGATCTTGAAAGAGAGAAGAATCGCTCTTGGGGGATAGGGTTTCGAAAAGTGCAGCATTTTTTAAAAATATTTTTTTTTAAGATTGCACTCTTTTGAAGGGAGCCTGGTAACTCACTTAAAAGCTGGTCCAGCCACTTGAGATGGACATGCAGGGACTGACTCATGCAGGGAGTCGAAAGTTTGGTAGAAATAGAAGCTTTTCTGACAAAAGTTTCAAGCATGGTTATCTGAAAGCATCTGTGCCTTCTCTGCAATTCATTAGCATCTAGGGTGTTGTTTTTCCAGTATACTTGGTGTCTGCTTTAAGGTTAAGGAGTTTATGTACTGTTTATGGCTGCAAATGTTTACATGAAACCTCCCTTTTTTGATGCTGGGGCTTTGTAATGAAAAATTGAATTGTAATGGTTATGTAATTAAGACCTTTTTTGGGGGGGTTGTTTTTGGGCTACACCTGACTATACTCAGGGCCTACTCCTGTTTCTGTGCTCATTCCTGAAGCTTATGTTCAGGCTAAGGTCTATTTGGGTTTCCAGGGATTGAACCTGGGTCAGCCACGTGCAAGGCAAATGCCCTACCCACTGGCTGTACTCTCTCTGGCCCCTAATTAAACAATTTAAAATCAGGGAGCTGGGGACGTGGCTCGGCAGGTAGGAGTGCACGCTCTGCATTTGGGAGTCCTGGATTTGCTCATGGGCAGGGGCATGGTCACCCATTTCCCTAAGCACCACTGGGTGCGGCCCCCATACCTTTCATTCTCTCTCCTTCCCTAAAAAAGACCCAATCAGATCAAAGTATAGGCTGCCCTCTTAGGTCAGCTTTATATGATCCCTTAGCGTTTTGAAGAAATTGTAATTTACTTTCAGAATTGACTTTTCAAGGAATAGAAAAAAATGTGTATTTATTGTGGGATGATGGGATGATAGGGGAATCTAAATTTCAATTAATACATGTTTTTAAAAGAAACAAATCATTAAAATGTGTAATTATTTGACTTTGACTTTAGTATTGTTTTTTTTTCCATAATTATTTTTCGTAATTATTCTGTCCCTAAGTTAGTATTCATTACTGTTAAATTGTGGGTAGTTCTGTAAGCTTTTATAATTAGCTTCAATGTCAATTGAGATCTGTTGGTTTATATTTTATTTCTTGTGGTTTATATTTGATTTCTCTTCTTTTAGCGAGATGACGAGGTGTAAGGTGGAACGATATTTTCTTTTTTCTCTTTTTTTTTTTTTTTTTGTGATGTGGGGAATTGAACCCAGGATTTAATTTGTGCAAGCTAGTTTTTCAAGTTAAAAGTTAAAGCCTTGGCATCCCCCAGTGTTCTGAATTTGTCTTCTCTGCCTAGATTTTAGTGACAAATATAACATACTGGTACTTATTTTGGTGAAACAGGAACCTCTATGAGTAAGCATTCACAGCTTCAGAACATCTGACTCCTGTGGTGCAGTTCTAGTAAATTACACGGAAGCCTAAAAATTCAGCTTGAAGGGAAAAAAACTTTATTATAGACACAAACCTTAAAAATCCATTACCTTTTTTTGTGTGTGTATGTGTGTCAGTTTTCTGATGTGACACATGTGTCTCAGCCCCTTGATTTATATATGCGTATGTACACATTAAAATGTTTTGGTATCCAAAACATTTGGTTCCAAAATCATTGGATTTTTAGGCATGTGCTTCAGATTTGCGAAATTGTTTGTGGCACAATAGTTACAAATAGTGTAGAGACTGAGGATGTACATTTTAGTAAAATAGATTTTGGGGGGCAGGAGTGATAGCACAGCAGTAGGGCATATGCCTTGCATGCGGCTAACCTGGGATGGACCCAGGGCCAGCATCCCATATGATCCTCCAAGTCTGCCAGGAGCAATTTCTGAGCACAGAACTTGGAGTAACCCCTGAGCACTGCTGGGTGTAACCCACCCCCAAAAAGCAAAAAAAAAAAAAAATTAATTTTGGGGGCCTTCCCCAGTAGTATTTAGGAATCCAGGGGCAGGGAGGCAGAGGTAGGCCCCTAGTAACTCCTCCCATTGAGTCTTCCCAACCAAGCAACCACTGTATAGGTGGGCTTGCCAGTGACAGGGATTACCAGGCCCCACTGGGTAGTGCTTGGGATCTCCAGGGCTGCATCTAGTGATGCCTAGGGGACCACATGAAAAATTCATTATCAGTGAGCGTGGTCCTTTATTTATTTTTGGTTTTTGGGTCACTTCCAGCAGCACCAGGGGTTACTCCTGGCTCAACGCTCAGAAATCACTCCTGGCAGGCTGTGTGGACCATATGGGATGCTGGGATTCGAACCACCTTCCTTCTGCGTCTAAGGCAAACACCCTACCACTGTGCTCTCTCTCTAGCTCCTGTAATGAACACCTTTTTAAAAATCAGGGAGCTGGGGATACGGTTCCTCAGACCCAAGTGCATGCTTTCCATTTGGAAACTTTGGGCTTGTTCACTGGCAGGTCATAGATTCCCCCATATTCAGGGGGTCTCAAACTCGCGGCCCGCAAGCCTTTTGTGGTCCTCCGTACAACATTTTGTGGCCCTGCCCTAGAGGAATCTTTTTTTGTTTTGTTTTAGTTGTTCGGGTCACACACACCCCCCCCCCCAGTGTTCAAGGCTTACTACTGACTTTGCCTCCTGCGGCCCCCCAGGTAAATTGAGTTTGAGACCCCTGCTAGGGGTATGAACTGGACTCAGTTGCATGCTGTAAAGTACGGTGTTTTGGTTTGTTTTATTTTGGGGTCACATCTGGTGGTGCTCGGGACCATATGGGATGCCAGGATTCAAACCGGGGTCTGTCCTGTGTTAGTCGCTTGCAAGGCAAATGCCTTAATGTTGTGCTATCGCAGTCTAGCCCTTTGTAAGGTACGTTTTACACACTGTCAAGTAGATTCAATTCCCAGCATTTATGGTCCTTTAAGCCCACCAGAAGTGATTTCTGAGTGCAGAGCCAAGAGCAAGCCTGGAACACTGCTGGGTGTGGCCCAAAACAAAATAAAAAGGGCGGGGGGTGGGTGGGTGGGAGGGAATTAACTTGTATTTCTAATAGTTCGGTGGTAATAGAACTATTACTATTGTCCATAGCGCAGTATAAGAATAAGTATTAGGTCTAGGCCAGGATTGTAGCTCTGCAGAACAGTACTGGCCTTGTATGTGTGTGACAGATTCCAGTACCAGTGCTATTACTATCACTAGCACAGCAGAAAAGAACCATGATCTTTAAATTTTAACATTATGGTGTTTTTGGGAGCTGGGCAGATGGCTCAGTAGGCTGGAGAACGTGCCTGCCATGCATAAGACCCTGAGTTTGATCCTTGTTCCTGACACCACATGCCCTTCCTGGTAGCACCTGTTATAGGGATCCCTAGTAGCACTGAGGAGGCCAAAACAAACTAACAAAATGTGGTTATCTTATCAGGGCCTTGTTCCCCCTGGAATGGATTATTTTCAGTCCTCTGAGTATATTTTTAACCTGTTAATTATATGCATTTGCCCTGTTTTTTTTTTTTTTCTCACTATTTTTGCAATTATTTTTCACAGTTCAAAATATCAGCTGAAGAGGCCAGACAGATAGTATAGAACGTAAGGCTTCTGTCTTTCAGTGGCCAGCCCTGGCACTGCATCTGGTCCCCCAGCACCACCAGCAGAGACTCCTGAGCATAGAGCCAGGGGTGGCCTAAATTTTCTCTCATCCAAATAGACAAATAGCTCATAAGAGGAACTTGTATGAAATAGCTTGTGCCACCGATTCCTTTGTCATTTTTCTTTAATAAGATTGAAATTAGAGGCCCAGCGATAGTACAAAGGTTAAGGCACTTTCTTACCTCCCATGTAACACTGATTCAAAATTCTTGCACTGCATGTGAATGCTGAGCACGAGCCAGACGTGATTCCCAAATAAAGCAACAAAAGGATTGAAATAAGAATCTTGATGCCATAATACTTGTGTGTGGGGAGGACTGGCTAAGGTCATACTTAATAGGGTTTAGAGATTGCTCCTGGTGGTGTTTGGGGACCCTATATGAGTCCAGGATTGAACTAGGGTTGGCCTTATTCATGGCAAATAGCCTGTCCCTGTACTCTATCCAGTCCCAAGATTTTTCTTATGTTTTGGAGTTATTTCCATTTCCAGAAACGAGAATTTAGAGGTGAGATCAAAGGTGAATATTTCAATCAAAATACTTAAGTTTTGGGACCCCACACTCATTGGGCTTTTATTTTTTAGGGGTTATTTCAGCACTGAAGTAGTTTGCTGGGCATAGTGACTAAATCTAAGTTATGAATTCTTTTTTTTTTTTTTTTTTTTTTTTTTTTTTTTTTTGGTTTTTGGGCCACACCCAGTGACGTTCAGGGGTTACTCCTGGCTATGCGCTCAGAAGTCGCTCCTGGCTTGGGGGACCATATGGGACGCCAGGGGATCGAACCGCGGTCCGTCCAAGGCTAGCGCAGGCAAGGCAGGCACCTTACCTCTAGCGCCACCGCCCGGGCCCCTAAGTTATGAATTCTTTAAGCTTTCACTTTTTATGTGTAATGGTGATCCTCAAAATAGGAATACATTGGGGCTGGAGCGAAGGCACAACAGTAGGGCGTTTAACTTGCACGCAGTCAACCCGGGACAACCCAGGTTTGGTTCCCAGCATCCCAGTATGGTCCCCGAGCCTGCCAGAAGTGATTTCTGAGAGCAGAGCCAGGAGTAACCCCTGAGCTCATCCGGGTATGACCCAAAATCCAAGCCAAACAAAAATTAGCCTCTTGGAGAGAGAGGAGAAGTTAGTGAGGGAAGTAACTTAGAGGTAGATAGGTTAGGTACTTCCAGATCAAGGGTTTATTTCCAGATCAGAGGGCCCAGAAAGATTGTATAGGGGTTAAGAAACTTGCCTTAGAAGCAGCCAACCCCAGTTCCATCCTTGGAATTGCAGATTGTTCCTTGCTAGGAGTAATCCCTAAACACTGTTGGGTGTGCCCCAAAAACTGATAATGGAGGACAGAGAGTAAGTACACTGGGTAAGGTTCTTTTCTAGTGAGTGGCTGGCCAGGGTTCAGTCCCCAGCACTGTATATGGTCTCCTAAGTGATTTCTAAGCACTGCCAAGTGTGGTCTAGAAACCAAAAGCAACACCACTTAATTTCAGATTGTCAAAAGTAGAATTCAAGTGCAATGTGGAAACTTTTGGAAGCAAAAAAGTCATTGTATACTATTGAGACTAATCAGATTGATTCAAGAAGAAATAACTTTTTTTTTTTTTTTTTTTTTTTTTTGGTTTTTGGGCCACACCCGGTGACGCTCGGGGATTACTCTTGGCTATGCTCTCAGAAATTGCTCCTGGCTTGGAGGACCATATGGAACACCAGGGGAGATCAAACCGCGGTTTGTCCTAGGTTAGTGCATGCAAGGCAAACACCCTACCACTTGTACCACCCCTCCGGCCCCAAAATAACCCTTTTTTTTTCCTTCAGTTTTTGGGCCACACCCAAATCTGACCTGGCTTTCATGAAGTCACTCAAGGGTTATTCCTGGCTATGCACTTAGAAATCTCTCCTGGCTTGGGGGACCATATAGGACGCCTGGGGATGGAACCAAGGTTCGCCCTACGTCATTGTGTGCAAAGCAAACGCCTACTGCTGCTATTGCTCCGGCCCCAACCATATGTATTTTGGGGGAATCTCCCAAGCATGCTCAGGAGCCTGGGAGCTATATTTGGCCTACTGGGTCTGTAGTTCAGTGAGGTGCTAGAGAACAGGATGTTGGTGACCTCCAGGGGACAAACCTGGGGACTAGGGAGATGTGACGTGGGGATCAAACTTGGCCCCTGAGATATAAAATGTGTGCCACTGAACAATGAACTATCTCCCTGACCTCAACAATATTTAAAATTAATACTTTTTTTTTTTTTTTTTTTTGGTTTTTGGGTCATACCCGGCAGTGCTCAGAGGTTACTCCTGGATCTATGCTCAGAAATCACTCCTGGCAGGCTTGGGGGACCATATGGGATGCTGGTATTCGAACCACCGACCTTCTGCATGCAAGGCAAATGCCTTACCTCCATGCTATCTCTCCAGTCCCCAAATTGATATTTTTTTAAATTAATATATTTAAACAAAATTGTTACTTTTTTTATAGTCAGGTACTGTGGTCCTTATATTTCTTCTCTGCACTTCAATAGACATTTGGGAACAGGGACTATTTACAAGCTGGTGCTTGTGGTACCTGCCCTTGCCTGTCAGAAAAGAATCTTAAATCCTCCTGCACTAGGTGGGATACCCCATGGGCAGCATGCACACATGGGTTGAAGGATCCTTTTCACCATCCTCTTTTTAGTCCACTAGGGTGTGGGGATTTAAATTTGACCTGGCTTTCATGAAGTTAAGGTGGGTGGCTGCTCCTGATTGTTCTTGGGGCCTCGAATACTGGGGGGAGGGGTTAATTTAGGATTTTATTTCATTGATGGGAGTAGAATCTTTATGCCTGTTGTTGAATGTTCTGGTTTCTACTTTTTTTTTTTTTTGTCTTTTTGTCACACCCGGTGACACTTGGGTTACTCATGGTTATGCGCTCAGAAATCGCTCCTGGCTTGGGGGACCATAAGAGACACCCGGGATCGAACCACAGTCTGTCCTGGTTCAGTCGCGTGGAAGGTAAATGCCCTACCACTGTACCACTGCTGTGGCCCTGGTTTCTACTTTTAAACCATTCTTTAGGGAGGTGTTACAGATAAGAGAGAGTCCCTGCTTGTGAAACTATTAATATTGTACATCGTGAGTTTGTTTTGTTTTGCTCTATTTTTGGGCCATACCCAGCGATGCTTAGGGGTTATTCCCTACTGCTCTCTGGAATCCTTCCTGGCAACTATGGAGAACCAGATGGAATGCCGGAGATTGAACTGGGTCAGCTGTGTGTGAGGCAAACACCCTATCCTATCCACTGTACTGCCACACCAGTTCCACATCATGAGTTTTTATCATTAGAGAAAAGTTTGTTCACATCATGTTCCTATCATGTACACTTTTCAAGCTACGTTTCTTGGATTATCAAATATTTTTATTTGGGGTTTAGCACACCTGACTGAACTTAGAGTAAGCCTCCTGGTTCTGCAGTTAGGGATCATTCCTGGAGGTGCCAGGGGGACCATATGGGACCATATGGTGCTGGTACTCGAACTTGGGTTGACCTTATGCAAGGGAATCACTCTACCCTGTTGCTTTGGACTCTTGCATTATAAAGTTGGAGTTGAATGCAGTATAAATAGAAAATCAGATACAATGTGTGCCTGTTTCCTGTTATGTAAGAGGCAACTGGATTACTATTCAGTTTAGTGAAAAATTCAGTTTTTTTGTCTAAATACTGCCAATAAATATTGCAGGTTATCTGTAAATGATAACAGGTTATGTGGCTATTGCTTTTGCTTCCATTTACTTTGTGGACAGTTTTTTGGAAAGTTTAGAAATTGAGTAAACCTTTTCTCTAGTATTACATCTGGTGGTGGTCAGGGCTTACTTTTGGCTTTGTACTTGCTGGGTGTGTGCTCTCAGAAAAGGAAATCATCCATGATGTGGACCCTGAACTTTTAAAAGTCCAAGCCATGCTTAAGAATTACTACTGTCTCTACATTAGAAATCATTCCTGGGAGTGCTCAAGGGAACCGGATCCTATGAGATGCTGGGGATCAAACCTGCATTGGCTGCATGCATGATAAATGCCTTACAAGTTTACTATTACTATGGCCTGCTGCTTTGTTGTTGTGGGCTATATCCAGCTGTGCTCAGGGCTTTCTCTTGGCTTTATTTTCAGATACTGCTCCTAACTGGGCTCAGGGAATCATGTGGAGTGCCAGGGATTGACCCCAGATTGGCCATGTGCAAGGCAAGCACCTTATCCGCTGTACTATTGCTCCAGACTGAACCTTGGACATTTGGATTTTTTTTTTTTTTTGTCTTTTTTGGGTCACACCTGGCAGCACTCAGGGGTTACTCCTGGCTCTACATTCAGAAATCGCTCCTGGCAGTCTCGGGGAACCATATGGAATGCTGGTATTTGAACCACTGCATGCAAGGCAAACACTCTTACCTCCATGCTATCTCTCTGGCCCTTTTTTTTTTTGTTTTTGGTGTTTGGACCACACCAGGTGGTGCTCGGGTTACTCTTGTCTCTGTGCTCAGAAATCACTCCTGGCAGGCACGGGGGACCATATGGGACCTGGGATTCAAACCACCATTGGTCCTGGGTTTGCTGCTTGCAAGGCAAACACCCTACCGCTGTGCAATTTCTCTGGCCCCAACATTTGGATTTTTATTACAAATATTTCTTTACCTTTTAGCTTAAAAATATAATCTTTTTTGTTTTGTTTTGGCCACACTCAGTGACGCTCAGGAGTTTCTCCTGGCTATGCACTCAGAAATTGCTTCTGGGGGCCGGCGAGGTGGCGCTAGAGGTAAGGTGTCTGCCTTGCAAGCTCTAGCCAAGGAACAGACTGCGGTTCGATCCCCTGGCGTCCCATATGGTCCCCCCAACCCAGGGGCGATTTCTGAGCGCGTAGCCAGGAGTAACCCCTGAGCATCAAACGGGTATGGCCCAAAAAAAAAACAAAAAAAAGAAATTGCTTCTGGCTTGGAGGACCACATGGGACGCAGAGACTGAACCATGGTCCGTCCTAGGTTAGTTAGCACATGCAAGGCAGATGCCCTACCACTTGCACCACCACTGCAGCCCCAAAGATAGTATTTTTTTTTTTTTGTTGCGGTTTTTGGGTCACACTCGGCAGTGCTCAGGGGTTATTCCTGGCTTCAGGCTCAGAAATTGCTCCTGGCAGGCACAGGGGACCATATGGGACGCCGGAATTCGAACCAATGACCTCCTGCATGAAAGGCAAACGCCTTACCTCCATGCTATCTCTCCGGCCCCAAAGATAGTATTTTTTAACTTTTAAAATAATGTGATTGGGGCCGGAGAGATAGCACAGCGGTGTTTGCCTTGCAATCAGCCGACCCAGGACCTAAGGTGGTTGGTTCAAATCCTGGTGTCCCATATGGTCCCCCATGCCTGCCAGGAGCTATTTCTGAGCAGATAGCCAGGAGTAACCCCTGAGCACTGCTGGGTGTGCCCCTCCCCCCCAAAAAAAAATAATGTGATCGACAGGATTCACTGGATGGTGGCTCTAAAGTGAGGAGTGAGAGCTAAATTTGAGAAGAGACTGCTTCCACTTCTTTGCTTGGTCCACCTTTGTCACCAGTGCTCAGGGAATTGTCTGGCTTGGGTCAGGACTGGTAAAAGTCTTCTAAGAGTGCCTACATGGCAGGGACACTCAGCTTCCACCAACCCCACAAGGCAGCCTGGAGTCTACTTGTGCATGGAGATGGTCCCTGCCACCTGATTTCTCAGGGAGCCGTGGACTCAGGCTGGAGAGAGGAATTGCTCTTTACAGGAAACGAACATCAGTTTGAAATTGAGCACAGGTACACTGGGTCCATTGCCTTTCCCTCACAGAAGAGAATTTGAGGAGGAGGCAAAATAGACAAAGTAGCTTGTTTTATGTTTTTTTTTTTTGGGTGGGGGCAAACCCAGCAGTGCTCAGTGGTTAACTCCTACCTTTGCACTCAGGAATTACCCCTGGATGGCTCAACATTACCCTATGGGATGCTTTGGACCTAACTCTGGTTAGTGTATGGAAGGCAAATGCCCTACCTGCTGTATGATAGCTCTGACACCAAAGCAAGGTAGTTTTTTTTTTTTTTTTTTTTTTTTTGGTTTCTGGGCCACACCCGGCAGTGCTCAGGGGTTACTCCTGGCTGTCTGCTCAGAAATAGCTCCTGGCAGGCACGGGGGACCATATGGGACACCGGGATTCGAACCAACCACCTTTTGGTCCTGGATCGGCTGCTTGCAAGGCAAACGCCGCTGTGCTATCTCTCCGGGCCCAGCAAGGTAGTTTTTTATTGAAACTTGCTTTGAAAGATTTTTTTTTGTTTTTGTTTTTGTTTTTTTTTTTTTTGTTTTTTGGGCCACACCCGGCGGTACTGAGGGGTTACTCCTGGCTGTCTGCTCAGAAATAGCTCCTGGCAGGCACGGGGGACCATATGGGACACCAGGATTCGAACCAACCACCTTGGTCCTGGATCGGTTGCTTGCTATTTCTCCGGACCCACTTTGAAAGATTTGAGAGGAGAAAAAGGAAATAATGTACTCAAGAGAAAACTTAGACTTCTCCAGAATGGAAATAAGCAAAGAAATATAAGCAAATGAGATATGTGTTCAAGAGAGACCACAGGCTTGAAGAGCTAGCTACAGCTCTTTTTGTTTGTTTTGTATTGTTTTGTTTGATTTTTGTGTTTTTTTTTGGGGGGGGGGCCCACACCCGGCGGCACTCAGGAGTTATCCTGGCTCAGCTCTCAGAAATCACTTCTGGCAGGCTCGGTGGACCATACGGGGTGCCGGGAATCAAACCTGAGTCCATCCAGGATCTGCTACATGCAAGGCAGATGGCCTATGGCTATGCTATCACTCAGGCCCTAGCTGCAGCTTTTTTTTTTTTTTTTTTTTTTGGTTTTTGGGCCACACCCGGTAACGCTCAGGGGTTACTCCTGGCTATGCGCTCAGAAGTTGCTCCTGGCTTGGGGGACCATATGGGACACCGGGGGATCGAACCGCGGTCCGTCCAAGGCTAGCGCAGGCAAGGCAGGCACCTTACCTTTAGCGCCACCGCCCGGCCCCCCTAGCTGCAGCTTTTAAGAAATTTTTTTGTTTTGTTTTTGGAGTTTGGGCCACACCTGGTGAGCTTAGTGGTTACTACTGGCTATGCACTCAGAAATCACTCCTGGCTTGGGGGACCTTATGGGACGCCAGGATTGAACCCAGGTCTGTCCTGGATCAGCCATGTGCAAGGCAATCATTCGACCACTGTGCTATCAGTTCCAGCTCCTTTTAATATTTTTTACAAAACTCAAATCATGATCAATTTTGTAGCCATGGTGCTTAAATAATTATTAAAAATATTTTTTATCGGTGCTAGGAATTGAACTTAGGACTTCAATATACAAGGCAGATACTCGATCATAGAGTTCCATTCCTGCTCTTTCAGTTTGTTTTTCTATACAGTCAAATGGATAAATGCATTCTCAATCATTATATTTTTCTGATAAGAGAAGTTTTAGCTGCTGATCTTACTTTTGTTACTGATCTTAATACTCCTTTAAAGTATACTGAGTAGGCACACTTAAGGTAATTTAAATAAGCACACTGAAGAACCTAAGGTGCTAGAGAGATGAGAGTTAAGGCAATTGTCTTGCATGCACCTGATCCCTGGCACTGTGTATGAGCCACCAGAGCTTTCTTGGTAACAGGATTATCAGATGAATGAAGGTGGGGAGAAATCCACTAATCTTGGAAACGTAATTTGATGTTTATTAGGAACTGTTAACTTTACCCACTTAAGTCAGTGCAGCTACAACTCTCTTCATTTGCTTTCTTAGAGATTTTTTATTTGCTTTTATTTTTGGGGTCATACGGGTTGGTGCTCAGGGATCTCTCTTGGCTCCCTGTTTGCTGCACTCTTTCTCTAGCCCCCTTTATTTTTTTAAGCAAAATGTTTTTAAAGTTATATTTGTCTTCTGGATGGAAGAGAGGAAGTAGCTCTTTTAATGTATTATTTGGCCTAATTATCTGAAGAGCTGTCTATTTTTCATAGTCTTGTAGTGAAGAAAGGCTGCCCTTGAATGTTGTGTGGTTGTCCAATGACTTGTATTTGCATATACCTGTTCTGAATCACTCATGCTTGCTCATTCTTTTTGTCTTTTTTTTTTTTCTTTGTGAACCACTCCGAGCTTTGCTCTGGGTCTGTGGGAGATAGGGTTCAAGCCCTAAATTTCTTTAATTTTCTGCTCAGTGTTTAGCATCTCAGCAGCTGCACTTTGTGCCATTGCTCCTAAATAATAAATACCTGGTTACTCCAGGCTGCACCTCTGGCCCCACAAATTTAACTAAAAGTAGTAGCAGAGCCAGTTTCTAGGATTTTGAAAATCAATATACAGGCCTATTTTACTTTATGCAGTTTGGCAGTTCCTTAACAAATTCAAGTGTATGCTGAAAATGCATAGTATGGGGCCAGAGAGATAGCATGGAGGTAGAGCATTTGCCTTGCATGCAGAAGGACTGTGGTTTGAATCCTGGCATCCCATATGGTCCCCCTTGCCTGGTGATTTCTGAGTGCAGCCTGGAGTAATCCTGAGCGCTGCTGGTGTGATGCAGAAACAAACAAACAAAATGCATAGTTGATTTAGCTCTGCTGTATACCAGTCGAATGTTAGAATATGGAACTTGGCACTTGAATTTTCTTTTTTCTGTTTTTGGACTACACCCAACAGTGCTCGGGTTATTCCTTGCTGTGCACATAAGGCATTACTCCTGGTGGGCTTGAGGCAGTGGTCCTCAAACTATGGCCTGCGGGCCACATATTGTATTTGTATCTGTTTTGTTTCTTCATTGCAAAATAAGATATATGCAGTGTGCATAAGAATTCGTTCATAGATTTTGTTTTTACTATAGTCAGACCCTCCAATGGTCTGAGGGACAATGAACTGGCCCCCTGTTGAAAAAGTTTGAGGACCCCTGGGAGGGATTCATTTGGGATGTTGGGAGTTGAATTCTGGTCAGCCGCCTGCAAGGCAAGTTCCATACCCAGTGCTATTATAAATTCAAACCCTGAATTTTATTTCTATTTTTTTTTAAACTTTATTTAGGAGAGGTAGCACAAAGTGGTAGGATGTTTGCCTTGTACGCGCTAGCCTAGGATGGACTGTGGTTTGATTCCCGGAGTCCCATATGGTCCCCCAAGCCAGGAGCAATTTCTGAGCACATAGCCAGGCATAATCCCTGAGCATCACCAGATGTGGCCCAAAAAAACAAAATAAACAAAAACTTTATTTAATGGTTTCTGGGCCACTCCTAGCTCTGCACTCAGAAATCTCCTGGCAGGCTGGGGGACCATATGGGATGCCAGGAATGGAACTGGGTTTCTCCCAGGTCAGCTGCATGCAAGGGATATGCTCACCCCTGTGCTATCTCTCCGGACCCTAAATTTTATTTCTTTTACTTTAAACTGGTCTCCCTTTGCCTTTAAATAATTTAGTTTGTCTGTTCTATAACGAGTTAATTCTTTGAAGAGTCAGGACCTCATATATATATATATATATATATATATATATATATATATACACCCATTCACCAACACATTCAATCTAATCTATCTATGCCAGAACTAGCTCTACACTCAGATCACTCCTGGCGGGGCTCAGGGATAGAACATGGGTCAGCAGCTTACAAGGCAAGCACTTTATCCTACCTACTGTTTGCTCTCTCATCCCAGGTTGCTTTCTTTTTTATTTCTTCTTTATTTTGGGGTAGAATTGGGGGGTACTGTATTTTCGGTTTGGGCACACCCAGATATGCTCGGAAATCTTTCCTGTGCTCAGGGATTGTTATTGGCAAGGCTTACAAGAATATATGAGTGCTTGGAATCAAATTCAGATTGGTTGAGTGTGCAAGGCTGGTGCCTTATCTGCTTTGTCTATTATCTCTCAGATCCTGTGGACTGAGACCCTGCTATTTTAGTAAGTCGCAGGCTAGGGAGCCTAGAGTATTTTATCATCTAGCCTCGTCCCGTGCTCTTTATACATGGTAAGTGTGAATTTTCATACTCCCAGGTGCTTATTCTCAGGGGTAAGTTTTGAATACTTGTAGAGAAAATACTGTTCTTTCTTACTCTGTGTTTCGGGGGGTTAAAAGTAGATCTGGTGTGCCTACTCAAGTCTTTGAGTCAGATGGCCTTTTTTGGGGGTGAGAATGAGATCCTAACAGTTCTGTAGTGTTGAACAAACTCTAGTGAATTAAGAACATGTGTTCTAGCCCTGCACTAACTCTTTGGCCCCCAAACTGGATTACTATTTTAATTGACAGTGATATATAACTTGTTTCTTTGCTTAATGGGAAATAGAAAATCTTTTTGTTTTGGTGCCACAGTTGAACCCAGGGCCTCAGATAATGCAGTGCAAGTGCTGTGATGTTGAGCCACATCCTTTGCTAGAATTATTTTTTTTCCTCTTTGGTTTTGGCACCATAGGTTTGGCAGTGTTGAGAGGCTATGTCTGGCGCTACTTTGGGGACCATATGCAGTGTTGGGATTGGAACCAGTGTTGCGGCTGCAATTGCATGCAAGGCAGGTGCCTTCACCATTATATTATTTTTGTGGTCCAGAAATGTTGTTTTTGTTTGTTTGCTTTGGTGTTCAGATCTGCTCAGTAGTGTTCAGATCTGATTCATGGTTTTGTGCTTAAGGAATCTTTCCTAGAAGTGTTCAGAAGACCTTATGTGATGCGTGGGGCCAAACCTGGGTTAACTGTACAATATAGTGCCTAATTGACTGTACTATTCCTCCAGCTTCTGTAAATTTTGGTTTTTGTCTGTTTTTGGGCCACAACTGGCATTGCTCTTGGCTCTGTGCTCAGAAATTGCTCCTGGCAGGCTTGGGGGACCATATGGGGTGCTGGGAATCGAATCTACTGCTGTGCTCTCTCTCCAGTTCCAAATTTTATTTTTATAGTAAAAAATTACTATGTAACTTCTGCACTTTCAAAATTGCACTTAATATTTGAATGAATGGAAAAAATATTTAAATAAATGAGACAAAGTATACTCTTATTTCTGTCATTTCTTGCTGTTTTATTTATTTCTTTTTAATTTTTTTGATTTTTGGGTCACACCCGGCAATGCTCGGGGTTACTCCTGGCTCTATGCTCAGAAATCGCTCCTGGCAGACTCAGGGGACCATATGGGATGCCAGGATTCGAACCACCATCCTTCTGCATGCAAGGCAAAAGCCTTACCTCCATGCTATCTCTCCAGCCCCGCTGTTTTATTTCTTAAATGTCATTTTACAGTGTTTTGTCAGCTCTGATGAAGTTACGACGACATTTTATTTTAGTAGGTATTATACTTACATAGATTTTTTTTCCTTCTTTTTTTTTTGGTTTTTGGGCCATACCCAGTGACACTCGGGTTACTCCTGGCTATGCTCTCAAAATCGCTCCTGGCTTGGGGGACCATATGGGACACTGGGAATTGAACCTAGGTTTATCCTGGGTCAGTTGTTTGCAAGGCAAACGTCCTACCACTGTGCTATCACTCTGGCCCCACTTACATAGATCTTAACACTTTTTTTCCACTTGGAGAAAACTTGAAGTATAAAAACAAAACATGGTATGGCAAAACATTGTGGTTGCTTTCTGAAGGACTTTTGGATTTGAATAATACTTTCTAGGCAGTATCATTATGCGCTTAAATACCAGTTGAAAATTTACTAGTATTTGGATGTCTTTTGCTTCAGATTAGGAATATAGAATCTGGTAACTTTATTTTTATTGATTATAAAAATGGGAGCCAAGGTTGAATATGAGTCTGCTTTTCATTTAAAAAACTCAATATTGGGGCCAGAGGGATAACACGGAGGTGGGCCATTTGCCTTGCATACAGAAGAACAGTGGGTCAAATCCTGGCATCCCATATGGTCCTCCAAACCTGCCAGGAGCAATTTCTGAGCCTAGAGTCGAGCCAGGAGTAACCCCTGAGTGCTGCTGGGTGTGGCCAAAAAAAAAAAAAAAACCCACTAAAACAAAACAAATAAAGCAACCTCAATTTTACTATTTAGTAAGCCCTTTTCTTCATTTGGGAGTCACGCTTGTTCAGGGAATATTGCCGGCTCTATTTAGGGATCACTCCTGGCAAAGGTCAGCTCGGGGACCATATTAGATGCCAGGGAGAGCCAGCCAGGTGACCATGAGGTATGCTCTGTCAATAAACTCTGGGATGGGCATTGGTTGGACTGGTGCTCGAATCTTATTTCTGGTCCTGAGCTCTGGTATGTTTAGGCACTTGACTCATATGCAGCCAACCCTTTTCAATCCTCAGCACCTCTGCATGCAAATCAAATGCCTAACTGTAAACAAACCCACATTTCCAACCCTAGTGGGTGAGTCTGAAGCAGGGTTGTCACACAAAATAATCCAAACCAGGTTGAGAGTGAAACACAAGTAGTCTGGCAAGTTTCTACCTAGTGTCCAGAGGGAGCTGCCTGCCAGAACTATAGTTTGTTTTTGTTTGTTTGTTTGGGTCACACCAGGGTTACTCCTGGCTCTATGCTCAGAAATCACTCCTGGCAGGCTCAGGGTACCATATCTGATGCCGGGATTCGAACCACTGACCTTCTGCATGCAAGGCAAACACATTACCTCCATGCTATCTTTCCGGCCCCAGTGTGTGTGTGTGTGTGTGTGTGTGTGTGTGTGTGTGTGTATGTGTGTATGTGTGTATGTGTGTATGTATGTATGTGTGTGTATATATATATATGTATATATATATATATATATATACACACTCCTCCCCCCTTCCCTCCCTCTCTCCCTCCCTCCCTCTCTCCCTCCCTCCTGCCTCCAACCCGCCCCAGAACTATAGTTTTTATTGAGTATAGCAACCACCCTGGGTTGGGGAGTAAGGACAGATAGCTCAGGCTCTCCTAAGCCAGTCTTACCCAGGTTTACAAGACAATTTCTGTTTTGGGGTAAAACCAAATTGTAAATATACATACAAAGAAATCAAAACTTTGTTTTGAGTCAAACAAGGTATAATCTAACACCTAACCACTGTTCTATCTCTGTGGCCTGTGCCCTGTCAGTAACTTAAAATAATCCCCATTAGAAGATTTATTTATGGGAGCTTTTATCAGAATGGAATGACATCATGCTATATCCTTTAATATTTTTATAATTGTCTAAATCATTTTTATTTTTAAAAAGTAAATTATGTAAATTAAAGAGTGGAAATATAATTAAATAATATGCCTGGAGCCATTAAAATTCATCAGAGGTTGAAACAGTTCAGTACTTAAGCACTGAAATCATTTACTTTTGTATTTTTGCTTTTTGGGCCCCACTCAATGGTGCTCAGGGATCATTCCTGGTGTGACTCAGAAAATCACTTATACCAGTTACTGAATCTTGGATGTTCACATGCAAGGCAAGCACCTACCCGCAGTTTTACTGCTCCTTGCCATTACTTTTGTCTTTTAATAATCTGAAGAGAGTGGATTTTTGTTTGTTTCGGGATCTCACTCAGCAATGTTCAGGAATTACGTCTGGCAGTGCTTGGGGGACTATATGGGACACTGTGGATCAAACTGAGTCAGGTGCGTGTATGTCAAGCACCTTACCTACTGTACTATCTCCAGCCTGTTTGATTTCCCCCATCCTACTCCTAACTGTGCTCAGGGATCACTATTGCAATGGCGTGGAAGGCCATATTTGGTTCCTGGGATTGGATTTAGATGGCCATGTGCAAGGCAAATGCCCTACCCACTGCACTATTTTTTTCTGATCTTAGTCTATTTTTCTGGAATTTGTGTGTGTGTGTGTGTGTGTGTGTGTGTGTGTGTGTGTGTGTGTGTGTGACAATGACCAATATCCAGCAGTGTTCAGGGCTTATTCCTAGTCCAACATGAATAGGGGTTACTCTGATAGGAAACCAAATATGGTCCTGTGATAGAACCAGGTTCAAGAAGTGCCTTTATACCCCTATGTTATGACCCCAGCCTTTTGTAGATAACCTACAATAATTTTACAGAAAAATTATTTTGACTACTAATATCTTGATATTTAAACTCTTTTTGTTGTTGTTGTTTGCATTTTTGGGGCCATACGCGGTGCTCAGGGGTTACTCCTGGCTCTGCATTCAGAAATTGCTTCTGGCAGGCTCCAGGGATCTTATGGGTTGCCAGAGATCAAACCCGGGCCTGTCCCATGTTGGCAGCGTACAAGGCGAATACCTTACCGCTATCACTCCGGCCCCGGATATTTTAACTCTTTTTTTTTTTTTTTGGTTTTTGGTTTTTGGGTCATACCCAGCTCAGAAATCGCTCCTGGCAGGCACGGGGACCATATGGGATGCCGGGATTTGAACCAATGACCTTCTGCATGAAAGGCAAACGCCTTACCTCCATGCTATCTCTCCGGCCCCGATTTTAACTCTTAAATTGTTCTTAAATTGTTCGTGTGTTAGAGTAACTTTTTGTTGTTGCTTTTTTTTTGGTTTTTGGGTCACACCCGACAGCGCTCAGGGGTTATTCCTGTCTCCACGCTCAGAAATCGCTCCTGGCAGGCTCGGGACTATATGGGATGCTGGGATTCGAACCATTGTCCTTCTGCATATAAAACAAACGCCCCCTACCTTCATGCTATCTCTTCGGCCCCCTGTTAGAGTAACTTTTAGTCACAAAGCTTAGCATATATAAAGCCATTAGGTGCTAATTTTTGTTTATTTTTGGGTCACATCCTGCGGTGCTCAGGAGTTACTCCTGGCTCTGTGCTCAAAAATCACTCTTGGAGGGGCCAGAGAGATAGCATGGAGGCAAGGTGTTTGCCTTGCATGCAGAAGGTCAGTGGTTCAAATCCTGACATCCCATATGGTCCCCAGAGCCTGCCAGGAGTGATTTCTGATCGCAACTGGGTATGATCTAAAAACCAAAACCAAAATAACGACACACGACCATATGGAATGCTAGGATTCAAACCGGGGTCCCGTTCTGTTAGCTGCATGCAAGGCCTTACTGCTGTGCTGTCGCTGCAGGCCTGGTGCTACTTTTTTGAAAGCTGGGATGACTTAATTCTGAATTCACTAACTTCTGTGAAAGTATTCAGTCCAAGATATCACATTCTGTAGCTATATACACAGCTCACACCCTTTGTTCCCAAAAAAGACTTTGCTCTAGTGTCCTCTTCCCTTGATCCAACTCTTTTGAGATGTAAAGACCCACCTAGGCTTGATTAGCATTAGATAGGTACTTTTATTTGTTAACTAGGCCTGTGCTTTTCCCCTAGCCCTAGGTGAATTGAGTCTGGTCAATAAAGATCTTAAGGGAGGACCGTTCGCTTTTGGTCCAGGAGGCTGGAAGCCCCCAACTCCATGCTTTTCTCCCTTCTGTCAACCTTGTTTTCTTTTTTTCTTTTTTTGGTTTTTGGGTCACACCCAGCATCACTCAGGGCTTACTCCTGGCTCTTCACTCAGAAATGGCTCCTGGCAGGCTCGGGGGACCATATGGGATGAACCACCGACCTTCTGCAAGCAAGGCAAATGCCTTACTTCCATGCTATCTCTCCGGCCTCACCTTATTTTCTTAATCCTTGCAGTGCTGCTTCAGACCACTTTACCCAGGGTTGGATTACAGCAAGGGGAGCCTCAGCAACATCCAGTTTATAGTAGTTGAATCCCCTTAGTACTTTCCAGTTTGTGAGTTCTACATGACTATGACAGTTTTGGTTAGGTCTTTGTTGGAATGTTTCTGGTATGAGTTTAAATAATTCACAATCATGATTAGACTTCCTAGTAGTGAGGCCTTAACAGTTTGGCCAGATTGTGAGTTTTGTGAAGAATACCATAGAAATGAGCTGTCCTTCCCACATCCTGTCATGGGGAACTGTTGTTCTTGAAGTCAATGAGGACGTGAAGCTTGGTCTTGTTGGCCTCAGTGGTGCTTTCCAGAGCTCTCCACTCTAAAGTTATTATTTTTCTCTTTCTTACTCTTGTTACTTCTTCCCCCTTCCCTTTACTGTTGTTGTGGTGACTGGAGAGCTCCCAAAGGTCATACTGCTCACATATTATCTGCTGGAAGATCGTGCTTAACTATGGTGCTTTTGCTTTCTGGGATCACTGGTGCTTACACACATTCTTGCTAGGGGTCTCACTCTGTCCACTCCTCATCTGCATTTGGGGGCAGTGCTTGCTCACCCCTGACTATGTACCAGGAAGCACACACTTGTTTGTGGGGCCAGGGGTCCCAGACAACAGAGCTACCTGGACAGAATTTTAGTCTTTGCTTCCTGGAGGGAGTAATCACTTTGGGCTTTTTGATGATAAGGTATTGGTACATTAATATCTCGTTACTAATGGCTTTTAGACTAAGGGTAAGTTTGACTTCCCAGTGAAATGTAAATTGGTGTTGCCCTTTGGGGAAAATAATGGATTGCAAATGGAGAAGGATATGGTCTAGAAGCACACAGATTTGGCGAAGTTGTTTATTTAGGAATTTACATAGCAAATTAACTTTAGATGTTTGGCTTTTATATTTGTAATAACGTGTGAATATGCCAAACAGAATGACTTGCGAATGTATAGGTAAGCCTTTTAATTCAAGAAGTTTATTATCTTAAGAGTTTGAGTACAGAAAGGATTTCGGTGAAGTAATGATAAAACACTATTATCTGTGTATCTTTGTTAGTAACTGGTGATATAAATTAGTACCTAAGATGAGAAACTGGTGATATAAATTAGTACCTAAGATGATAGATTCTTATTCGCTGCCTGAACTAGTTATAGCTTTGTTTTGACCTATAGAAACAAAATCTGTTAGAGTGCATACTTCACCATTTTGATGCCATTTCAATTGTGACTATTTGTGGTTTTATTTGTAATATTGATATAATTGTAGTTGCTTGGTTTTGGGTTTATTGTTGTTGTTGTGGGGGAGGTCTACATCTCACGTGCTTTGGGGAAGGGGATAAATTAACCTGTCTGGTGTTTGATCAAGGTTACAGCCACCTGCTGAGCAAGCACCTTAACTCCTATATTAAGTCTCTGGCCCTGTAGTCGGACAGTTTTAATTCTTTTAAATTATTTAATTCATTTATTAGAGTAAGATTAGTGAAATAGAAATTTACATTTTCTTGACATCAGAATTTTTTTTAACAATTGGAAGTTTACTGTTTTTGTTCGTTTATTTTGGGGTCATACCCAGCTATGCTCAGGACTTCTGGCTCTACTCTCAGGGGTCACTCCTGGTGGGAATTGGGGGACCTTTTTGGCTCCCAGGGATTGAACCTGGGTCTCAACCACATGCAAGACAATCACCTTACTCACTATTCTCTCAGGTCCAGAAGTTTACTTAGGAATGGGGGGGGGGGGTATCCACTCCTGATGATGCTTTGGGCTTACTCCTGGCTCTGTGCTCAGGGATCACAGGGTGGTTCTCAGGGTGGTACTTGAGGGCCATATGGAATGCTGGGAATTAAACTTGGGTCAGCCAAATGCCAGGGAAACACCCTACCAGATGTATTATCACTCTGGCCCTAGTTGATTCAGATTTTAAAATCTTTATTCTCTCTCTCTCTCTCTCTCTCTCTTTTGTTTTCTCTCTCTCTTTTGTTTTTTCTCTCTCTCTCCCCCTTTCCCCCTTTCTCCCTCTCCCCCTCTGCCTCCTTCTCCTCTGCTCTCTCTCCTCTCTCCTCTCTCCTCTCTTCTCTCCTCCTCTCTCTCACTTTGGTTTGGAGGCCATACCCTTTTGTACTCAGATCACTCCTGACTGCCCAGGATTCATGCCATTATTCTGGGGGACCATGTGAGTTGCCAGGAATTAAATCCACAGTATTATTTTTCCGGCCTTAGGTATATGTATGTTTATTTTGGCCTTTTGAGTAGTAATGCTGATTTTTTGAATGATGAAAGTTTTTAAAATGTATGTAACATTTTGGTTTGTTTTGTACGATGAAAGTCTTAAAAAATGTATGCAATATATTGTTTTTTTGAGCAGCATTGAGTAGATGATATTTGAGTCAGCTCTGTGGCATCAGTCATCTAACTGGTTTTATGACATGGGCAAGTGCCCAGCTGGTTCTGTGGTGTTCATTTAAGTTTGAGTAACCTGGTGGGTCTTGTTTTTACTTTATTTCTTTTTGGGGGACCCATATCTGATTCTTCTCAGGGCTGCTCATTGCTATGTGCTCAGGGTTCACTCCTGGTGGGGCTTGAGCTTGAGCAACTTTTTTGGGTGTGGCAGGGTTTAAAACTGGGTCAGCGGCATGCAAGGTGAGCACCTAGTTGACATACTATCGCTCTGGCCCCCAGTGGATCTCTTACATACAAGGTGAAGATGTTGGTCTCATCTGGGATGCCTGAGCCTGAGACCATTCTTTTGGGACCCTGGAAGGAAGGGAGTTCAATAAAGTTGGATATCAGTGTGGGTAAAGAGTCAGCTTTGTCTATTTGTAGGGCAGTTTTAGATTCCCAGCAAAATTGAGGGGGTATAGAGATTTCCCAGAACCCTGCCCGGAAGATAAACCCTCCCCCATAATTAAAAGTTCCTAACAGCGTGTTCTGTGGTACATTTGTTATAATTGATGAGGTTTACCGTATTTTCTGGCGTATAAGACGACTTTTGAAACAAAAAAAAAGTCAACCGAAAATCGGGGGCCGTCTTATACGCCGAGTATATCCCGAAAAAATGTTTCAATATGTCGCTAAATGAAAATTGTCTGAATATTGCCACAAAACGAATTTTCCAACTCGATCCAGTACCAATCACTGCAAGGCTGCTCCACCACGCCTCTACTCAGCCAATCCAAGCAGGCTTTTTATGCATGCATTTGAGACAATGTTCTGGACCCGAATCTACACTGTAAAAAGCCTGCTCAGATTGGCCAGAGTCAGAGAGGAAGTCGATTACAGTTGAACCTTTGCTTGTTGTGATTGGCTCACTGTGGTACATACAGTTGCAGCACAGGAATGTTCTGTCTGATACAGCGAATATAGGCCTAAACCTATGTTTTAACTGCAAAATTAGGGGGTCGTCTTATACACTGGCAAATACGGTAAGTGATAAGTTTCCAAAATCCAGAGTTCATGTTAGGTTTTTTGATAATTGTATTTGACAGATTTGGATATGTATATTTTTGTCATGTTATTATAGTTTTCATTGCTCCCCCACAAAAAAATATCCTTTCTTTGTTTTAATTTTTAGTTCTGGGCCACTTCTGCCATTGCTTAGGGCTTATTCCTATTTTGCACTTCAGGATCACTCCTATTGGTCTTCAGAGACTATACAGGGTGCCAGTGCTTGAACTTGGGTCATCTGTGTGCAAGGCAAGCACCCAGCCCACTGTACCATCTCTCTGGTCACCATATCCTCTGACTCTAGCCTTTCCATCTCCCATTCTCATTCCACACTGGTCACCTGATCTTATTAACTGTGCCTATAATTTTGCTTTCTTCAGAATGTCATTCTTAAATCATATAGCTTATAACCCTTTTGGATACTCATTTTTTCCCTCACTTTATAAGATACCTTTAAATTTTCTCCAGGTTTCGTCATGATTATATTTAGCAATGAAAAATTTCTGGATTAGTACCACATTTTATCTTAGTGGGCCAGTTTTGGGGGATAAATAAAACTGATTGCCCAATATTTCCAACTTCTCTAAAACTTCTGTTTTCTTTTCTGAAAGTCTTGTTTATGGACTCAAGTGTTATAGCAATGGGTAGGGGCCCGTGCCTTGAAAGCAGTTAACCTGGTTTTTTTTTTTTTTTTTGGTTTTTGGGCCACACCCAGTGTCGCTCAGAGGTTACTCCTGGCTATGCGCTCAGAAGTCGCTCCTGGCTTGGGGGGCAATATGGGACGCCGGGGGGATCGAACCGTGGTCCGTCTAGGCTAGTGCAGGTAAGGCAGGCATCTAGCGCCACCGCCCGGCCCCAGTTAACCTGGTTTTGATCCCTGACACCACATACAGTTCATCTAAATCCTGTAACATGTCAGGACTCTTATGCAATTTTTTTGTGTTTTGGGACAACACCCAGCAGTGCTTAGGGATTACTCCTGAGTGGGGACTCCAGGGGAATCACTGGTGTAGGAATCAAATCTGGGTTGGTTGCATGCAAGGGAAGACTCTTACCACTACCCTATCTCTTAGGCCCTGGTGTGTGTGTGTGTGTGTGTGTGTGTGTGTGTGTGTGTGTGTGTGTGTGATGTAACAATATCAAATATGACAAGTGCTTTGGTATCTTTCATTATGTCCAGAGTTATCTGGGAAAAAAATCTCTTCAATTATTCTTTATTTTTTTGGTCAGACCCAGTGGTGCTTCAGACTTACTCCTATCTCTGCACTTAGGTATCACTCCTGGGAGACACTGAGAACCATATGGGATTCCAAAGATTGAATCTGGGTCAGCCATGTGCAAGGCAGTTGTCTTACCCACTATTGTACTATCACTCCAACCCTTAAGTTTCTCTTTAAGCTACGTTCAAAGCATCTTGTACCAGACTAAATGCAGAAGCATATATGGTAATTCAGCTTATTTTTACTAAGCAAGTCAAATAAAGAGATCTACAAAGTCTGTAATTGCCATTTCTGGCTTGGACTTTATTTTTTCAGGAAAATCTTACCTTAGCATGCATAAAAGCAATTTAAGTTAGCCAGGGCCGGAGAGAGAGCACAGTGGTAGGGTGCTTGCAATTTATATGGTCCCCTGAGCCTGCCAGGAGTGATTTCTTAGCACAGAGCCAGGAGTAACCCCTGAGTGCCACTGGGTGTAGCCCCAAAACAAACCAAAAAAAATTTTTTTAAGTTAACCCTTTTGATTTCTGAAATAGAAAACATCAGATAACACAGTGTGTAGGCCATTTGCCTTGCACACTGCTGACCTGAGTTCAGTCCCTGGTATCCCATCTGGTCCCCCAAGCTTGCCAGGAGAGCTAGGAATAACCGCTGAGTATCGCCAGGTGTGACCCAAAAATAAAAACAAAAACAAAACAACAAAAAAAGCTGAGCTATTACTTTGGAATGTTGGAAGAGAGCTCCACATTGTAAATTTAGAACATATCTTATTTGTACCTAGCAAAATGTTGGCATAATATATTTATTTTAATGAAATGAATTAGACAGTGAACTGCTAGTATACAGTTAAGAGGAAACAAAGATACTGTATGAAGGTTTCTAAGTGTTAGTAAAGGGTATCCAGTTTATACCATAGTTTTTTGTTTTTGTTTTTGGACCACACCTGGTAGTGCTGAGGGTTACTCTTGGCTTTGTGCTCAGAAGTCGATCCTGGCAGTCTCGGGGGACCATATGGGATACTGGGATTCGAACTGGGGTTAGTCTTGTGTTGGCTGCATGCAAGGCAAACGCCCTACTGCTGTGCTATCTCTCTGGACCCATATTTTAAAGATTTGAAGACTTTTTTCCCTGTATCCTAACTTTGAAATGGAGATGAAATGTGGCTTACTGTGGTGAGTCACAGCTGAAGTGGCAACTTCTTTCTGTCTTGGTGTGTCATAGAATAATGGTGCGTCATAAATGTTGTGAATTGAGACGGTGTTTCTGTGTAGGGAGAAGAAAGCACGTTGGGTAATAGCTTGTTTGCTGGGCTACAGGGCAGGCCGTGTTAATTGGTACATTTATCAGGCACTTAACTGATGCAGGGCAATTGACGAAAGGCCCATTATTACCATATTTCATTCATAAAGACTACCTATTTTGAGTACAAGATTAGATTTTTACTGCCAAAATTCAGGGTTTTTTTTTTGGGGGGGGGGCATACCCGGTGACGCTCAGCGGTTACTCCTGGCTATGCGCTCAGAAGTCCCTCCTGGCTGGGGGACCATATGGGACGCCGGGGGATTGAGCCGTGGTCTGTCCTAGGCTTACCTCCAGTGCCACCACCCAGCCCCGGGTTTTTTTTAAATATATGCCAACTTCTGTTTTTTATACTTAACCATATTGATATTGAAATCATGATGGTAAATTTATTCTCGTATTGAGTTATTGCAATTTCTGTTGTAAAGCAGGCCTTGACAGAGTTTATTGTTCAGCTCTGTGAAAAGGAATGAAGAAAAGCAGCAAAATTAAAATTTTAAAAAATATGTTTTTGAGGAGGACCATAGCTGGAACTTCTCAGGTGCTGGCTCTCTTCATAATTCTCCTTGTGATTGGGATCAAACTCAGCTTCCTGCATGTAAAGACTATCCTCTCTCTCACCCTTTTGAGCTACCTCACCGGCTCCCTAAAATGTATGTATTTTTAGTGAAGCAAGCTAGTTTAGATCAAATGAAACTTGGCTTAGAAAGATGTGAGAAGAGAGAAAAGAGGGAAATGTGTTCAAGTGAGAACACGGGCTTTTCCGGAGTAGAAATAAGCAAAGACATAGTTGACAAGCAAGCAAAAGTCACAACTGATATTTGCTGGAAGGATGATCTCATTTTGGTAAGAAATTTACACGTGAGATGGTTGAAATCTGATCATGTGTTAGCATGGTTTTAATGAAAATTGTGAAGTGAATGCGTCTGTGAAACATTACCCAAGTATGTTTAGGTAATATTTTGAAAATACTTGCACTGATAAACTTGAAGGCTCTTTTCTGAGTGCCCTGCCTTCCATGTTTCAGTTTTGTAGCTGACAAAAAATGTCAGCTGACCTACTCTGAAGGCAAGAGAGTCTTAGGAAACATTCGGTTGACCACCATGGCTAAAGCTAGAGGTTGATTAGGAACAAAGAAGGGGAGATAGTGTCAAGTAATCAGCAGTATTTGAGCATGGCATTAAAAGGCTGTTTAATTTGTGCCATGTATTCATACTTTGAGAGCATGTTCAGGCCTGTCTTCTTCCCGTAGAATGTCCCATTCTATAGATTTTTTTGCTTATAAAATTTGTCTTGTCTGTGCCTTCAAGGTTCTGCTTTTCTAAGAACCAGGCATATGTAATATTTTACTCTCAGATGTTAAGGAAGAAGAAAAATATGAACATGGCATTTTTCATCTGGAGTATGCCGGGTAGCTTCTGGCAAGGAGTATGGTCGGAGAGGAGAGATAGCCTCTCAGTATGATGAAGGAAAAGGATCTTCCCAGGGGCCTTTAAACAATTTTATTTTTTGATCTCCCAAATTGTGTTCAGGAAGCTCAGGAGCCACTGTTGATACTTTGCTGGCTTGGACTGAGGAATGTGGTGCCATTGAGTTTCTGGGGGTGCCAGAACCTCAGGTGCTTAGTTGGGTCCCTTCAGGACTATACTTAGTGATGCTCAGGAGCTTTGTGGCATTGAACCAGGGTTGACTGCATGTAAAGCACATGCCCTAACCCTTGAGTCTAATCTAATCTTTGGCCCTCATTGGGATTCTTGCTCTAGTCTCTTGACGCCAAATTCTATGAGACTATGTGCTTTTCTTTTTTTTTTTTTTTTTGGTTTTTGGGTCTCACCTGGCAGTTGCTCCTGGCTCCATGCTCAGAAGTTGCTCCTAGCAAGCACGGGGGACCATATGGGACGCCGGGATTCAAACCGATGACCTTCTGCATGAGAGGCAAACGCCTTACCTCCATGCTATCTCTCCGGCCCCCTTTTTTTTTTTGTTTTGGGGCCATATCCAGTGGTGCTCAGGGCTTACTCCTGACTTTATGCTCAGGGATCACTCCTGGCCTAACTTGGGGGGACCATATAGGGTACTGGGGGTTGATTCTTACTTAGATGGTCATGTGCAAGGCAAATGTTTTACTTGCTATACTGTCCCTCCAGCCCAAGATTGGGACTTCTTTCTTGTTTATTTTCTTGTCAAAATGCTGACTTACATGATGATTAAGTTTTTGCATCTGGGATATTTTGATTTGGGGGATGGGGCGTACTTACATGGTATTGCTATGGGGCCACTCCCAAAGGCTGCCTGCTCTTAAAATTGCTTAGGGAATCATGTGCTAGGGTTTGAACCTAAGCTTCTTTTTTTTTTTTTTTGTTTTCATTTTTGTTTTTGTTTTTGGGCCACACCTGGCAGTGCTCAGGGGTTACTCCTGGCTGTCTGCTCAGAAATAGCTCCTGGCAGGCACGGAGGACCATATGGGACACCGGGATTCGAACCAACCACCTTAGGTCCTGGATCGGCTGTTTGCAAGTCAAACACCACTGTGCTATCTCTCCGGGCCCTGAACCTAAGCTTCTTGCATGTTGTATAATATATGCACATAGCCAGTCGAGCTATTTCTTCAGCCCAATAGTTTGGTTTTATCTGCAGACATTTTACATAAATTTTTTGTGTTTGTCTATATCTATGTCTATATAAAAGACCTCACAATCACATGGAGTACTGCCTTTCTAGAAATAGGGAATTAAAAATAACTAAGTTTAAAATCTTATATTTGCAGATGGATATAGATAGTAAAGACAAATTCTTGAGATGGAAAACAAGTCTAAAGGGCTGGGCTGATATGTAAATCTACACATACATATATACACACATATATATGTATATATATATTTTTGGCCATACCAGTTGATGCTCAGAGATTATACTCCTAGCTCTGTGCTCAGAAATCACTCCTTGTGGGCTTAGGGGACCCCATGGGATGCTAGGATACAACTTGGGTCAGCTCCTGCAAGACGAGTACCCTATCTGCTGTACTACCTTTCTGGCTCCATGGAATGCATGTTTTGCATATCTGAGCCCCATGCTCCCTCTCATAAACTACTTACTGAGCACTGCTAGCTATGGCCCTCAAATTAAAATAAATCAGTTCTGCTGTTTAGTACTTGATTGGTATGGATTTTTGGTTTTTTTTTGTTTTTGTTTTGGTTTTTTGTTTTGGTTTTTGGGCCACACCGGGCTGTGCTCAGGGGTTACTCCTGGGCTGTCTGCTCAGTATCTCTCCTGGGCTGTCTGCTCAGTATCTCTCCGAGGCCCTGGTATGGATTTTCAATAGGGTTTTTTGGGCCACACTAGGCAGTGCTGGGGGTGGGGTGGGGCTTCTCATGTCTTTGTGCTTAGGGAACCATTTTGTGGTCAGCCTCACACCAGACAATTGCCTTAATTTCTGTAGTATTTTGCTTTTGCTTGCCTTCACTACAAGGGCTTCATCTTCATTCCTGACTATGTTGCTTTGTATTTAAAACCTGTTACTAAGTTTGAATAGGAAAACTTGCTTGTTACCAGTAATGATTAATGTTCTTTGATTTGTAGGAATGGATCACTATATAGTTGAAGTATTATGGAAGTATCATTATGGTTTTATTTTTGGTTCGCACCTGGCAGTAATTGGGGGGGACAGTATAGTGCCATGTGTAGAACGTGGGGATATTTACCTGTATAAGCGCCAACTCTTTGAACTGCCTGCCAGGCTCCAGAGTATCATTAAAACACTGTCCCGATTAACTCATCTGCCTGCCTAAAACTTTAAGTGCTTTTCTTTAGATTAAGTAAAACTTGAACTCTGCATTCAGAATATAACTCGGAATGAAATTGTTGCCATATTATTGTGGTGAGATGATGGTAAGATGTCAAGGTCCTTGTCCAGAGAAGGTGACTGTTCACCATTGAGTATTCACTATTACAGTTTCTTTCTGTCTTGTTTCAAGTCTGTTTTGTTTTGTTTTGTTTTGTTTTGGGTAGACTATATCTTGAGAACACAGTATAGTTTAATAGAGTTAGACGTCTCTCAAAGAGAGTAATGTTATTTAAAACTAGCAAAATTTTTCATCTTTGTCCTTATTTGCTGGTGTTATAGACAGTGCATTTGAGAAAGCATCTATGTTTCAAAAGCAGTCTTTTTGTTTGTTTGTTTTTGTTTTTGTTTTTGGGTCATACCCGGCGGTGCTCAGGGGTTACTCCTGGCTGTCTGCTCAGAAATAGCTCCTGGCAGGCACAGGGGACCATATGGGACATCGGGATTCGAACCAACCACCTTTGGTCCTGGATCGGCTGCTTGCAAGGCAAACGCCTCTGTGCTATCTCTCCGGGCCCCTTTTTTTTTTTTTTTTGGTTCATATCCGGCAGCACTCAGGGGCTACTCCTGGCTCTACTCACAGAAATCACCCCTGGCATCAGACACAGGAGACCATATGGGATGCCGGGATTGAAACCACCATCCTTCTGCATGCAAGGCAAATGCCCTTGCATTGTGCTATCTCTCTGGCCCTCAAAAGCAGTCTTACTAGCAATCACCTTAGAATCTAGATATTATGATCGGCAATTGGCATATTGGATGTGGGGGGGATCAAATCCAGATCGGCTGTGTGCAAGGCAAATGCCTTATCTGCTGTTATATCAATTTGGCGCCCCCCCAAAAAAAAAACTTATGAGGAGGCTAGAGAGTAGGGCACTTACTTTGCATGCAGCTGACCCAGGTTGAATTTCTGGCATTACTACCAGGAGTAATTTCGTGTCAAGCAAGTAGTAATCCCTGAACATTGCCACTTGTGGCCTAAATAAACCCTCCTTACAAAAGAAGTACTGAAAAATTTAAATCGGAGGCAGATTCTGCCAGTCTTCATTTTTGCTAGAGATGAAGATACTGTTCTTCCAAATGTTTTTACCCAAATGATGTTTTTATTCACAGCATTTGAGGCTTCTATTTTTTTTCTCTTAATGATTCCTCATTTTCTAATACCTACCAATTTAGTGGATAGGAAAATGGACCCCATTATTTTGTTTTCTACTCTGTTGTTTGTTTATTTATTTATTTATTGTATCTTTTCTCTAGATCCTTTGCAAAGTGGTATAGATACTACCTATAGCAGGGGTCTTCAAACTACGGCCCGCAGGCCACATATTGTATTTATTCCCATTTTGTTTCTTCACTTCTAAATAAGATATATGCAGTGTGCATAGAAATTTGTTAATAATTTTTGTTTTTACTATAATCTGGCCCTCCAACAGTCTGAAGGACAGTGAACTGGCCCCCTGTTTAGAAAGTTTGAGGACCCCTGACCTATAGGGTCGGAGCAATAGCCCAGCTGTATGGCCTTTGCCTTGCACAGGGCTGACCCAGGACGGACCTTGGTTTGATTCCCGGCATCCCAATATGGTACCCCAAGCCAGGAGCGATTTCTGAGCCTATAGCCAGCAGTAACCCCTGAGCATCACCAGAAAAAAATAAAATTTACTGAACTTGGGAAAAAGAATATGGGAGGAATTACTTTCCCCAACTTTAAACTTTACTACAAAGCAATAGTTATCAAAACAGCATGGTATTGGAATAAGGACAGACCCTCAGATCAGTGGAATAGGCTTGAATAATCAGAAAATGTTCCCCAGACACACAATCACCTAATTTTTGATAAAGGAGCAGGAAATCCTAAATGGAGCAAGGAAAGCCTCTTCAACAAGTGGTGTTGGCACAACTGGCTAGCCACTTGCAAAAAATTGAACTTAGACCCCCAGCTAACATCATGTACGAAGGTAAAATCCAAATGGATTAAAGACCTCGATATCCGACCCCAAACCATAAGATATATAGAACAACACATAGGCAAAACTCTCCAGGACATTGAGACTTCAGGCATCTTCAAGGAGGAAACTGCACTCTCCAAGCAAGTGAAAACAGAGATTAACAGATGGGAATATATTAAGTTGAGAAGCTTCTGCACCTCAAAGGAAATAGTGCCCAGGATACAAGAGCCACCCACTGAGTGGGAGAATCTATTCACCCAATACCCATCAGACAAAGGGCTAATCTCCAAAATATACAAGGCACTGACAGAAATTTACAAGAAAAAAAACATCTAATCCCATCAAAAAATGGGGAGAAGAAATGAACAGACACTTTGACAAAGAAGAAATACAAATGGCCAAAAGACACATGAAGAAATGCTCCACATCACTAATCATCAGAGAGATGCAAATCAAAACAACAATGAGATACCACCTCACACCACAGAGAATGGCACACATCACAAAGAATGAGAACAAACAGTGCTGGCGGGGATGTGGAGAGAAAGGAACCCTTATCCACTGCTGGTGGGAATGCCGTCTAGTTCAACCTTTATGGAAAGCAATATGGAGATTCCTCCAAAAACTGGAAATCGAGCTCCCATACGATCCAGCTATACCACTCCAAGGAATATACCCTAAGAACACAAAAATACAATACAAAAATCCCTTCCTTACACCTATATTCATTGCAGCATTATTTACCTTAGCAAGACTCTGGAAACAACCAAGATGCCCTTCAACAGACGAATGGCTAAAGAAACTGTGGTACATATACACAATGGAATATTATGCAGCTGTCAGGAGGGATGAAGTCATGAAATTTTCCTATACATGGATGTACACTGAATCTATTATGCTGAGTGAAATAAGTCAGAGAGAGAGAGAAAAACGCAGAATGGTCTCACTCATCTATGGGTTTTAAGAAAAATGAAAGACATTCTTGCAATAATAAATTTCAGACACAAAAGAGAAAAGAGCTGGAAGTTCCAGCTCACCTCAGGAAGCTCACCACAAAGAGTGATGAGTTTAGTTAGAGAAATAACTACATTTTGAACTGTCCTAATATTGAGAATGTATGAGGGAAATGTAGAGCCTGTTTAGGGTACCGGCGGGGGTTGGGTGGGGAGGAGGGAGATTTGGGACTTGGGTGATGGGAATGTTGCACTGGTGATGGGTGGTGGTCCTTTTATGACTGAAACCCAAACACAATCATGTATGTAATCAAGGTGTTTAAATAAATAAAAAAAAAATAACTGTAGTAGAATGCCTGTCTCAAATACAGGCAGGGGATGAGAAGGGGGGAGAGGGTAATGTTACATTGGTGAAGGGGGATGTTCTGTTTATGACTGTAACCCAACTATGATCATGTTACTTTAATAAAAAATATATTAAAAAAAAAAAGAAAAAAATGCTACCTATAGAACTAACTAAGACTTGGGGCAGGAGAAATAACACAACTGGGCCCGGAGAGATAGCACAGCGGCGCTTGCCTTGCAAGCAGCCGATCCAGGACTAAAGGTGGTTGGTTCGAATCCCGGTGTCCCATATGGTCCCCCATGCCTGCCAGGAGCTATTTCTGAGCAGACAGCCAGGAATAACCCCTGAGCAGCTCCGGGTATGGCCCCAAAACAAAAACAAACAAAAAAAAAGAAATAACACAACTGTAGGGCGTTTGCCTTGCGTGTATCTGAAGCAGGATGGATGGTGGTTCGAATCCTGGCATCCCATGTGGTTCCCTGTGCCTGCCAGGTTCGACTTCTGAGCTTTAGTAAAGCCAGGAATAATCCCTGAACCCTGCTGGGTGTGACTCCCCCCTCCCCCCCCCCAAAAAAGAATTAAGACACGACTTTCTTATCTTTTCTAGGAGAAAGAGAGGTGAGCTTAAGAATAGAGGGTAAAAAAAAAAAAAAAAAGAATAGAGGGTAAAAGGCTGGGGAAACATGTAGGGAAAAGTGCTGGAAACAACATTTAGGAGTGATCAGGCTTGTCTTTGGACTTGAAAGCTGAGTATAGGCTTTTTTCTTTGGTTTTGGGTTTTGGGTCACGCCAGCGGCGCTCAGGAGTTACTCATGGCTCTAAGCTCAGAAATCGCTCCTGTCAGGCTCGGGGGACCATATAGGATGCTGGGATTCGAATCGAGTTCCATCCTGTATTGGCCGTGTGCAAGGTAAACGCCTTACTGTTGTGCTATTGCTCTAGCCCCGTGTATAGGCCTTTTCAGATAGCAGAGTTGATACCTTCGCAGGAGGTCAGTGCAGAGACCAGGCAAAAGCTCAGCTCTATAAATCACAATGAAGAACTTACTATACCTTATTGACTGGACAGAAGCTCACGATTGGGGGGAGGGGCAGGGGAGAAGCAGTGGAAGAGTTGGGATACAGGGAAGGCCAAAGATTTATTTGTATTGCACTCTATTTTTGGGGGTCACACCTGGCAGCGCTCATGGGTTACTCCTGGCTCTACGCTCAGAAATCGCCCCTGGCAGGCACGGGGGACCATATGGGATGCCGGGATTCAAACTACTGTCTTTCTGCATGGAAGGCAAACGTCTTACCTCCATGCTATCTCGCCGGCCCCTGTATTGCACTTTTTTAAAAATTATTTTTGTATTGTACTTTTAAAAAATTAATATTTTGCTTTTTGGGCCACACCTGGTGACTTGAAATTTCTGGGGCTACTCCTGGCTATGACTTTGAAATCGTTCCAGGCTTGGGGGACCATATGGGATGCCAGGGAATCAAACCGAGGTCCATCCTAGGCTGGTGTGTGTAAGGCAAATGCCCTACCGCTTGCCACTGCTCCGGCCCCATGTATTTGACATTTTAAGAAGGGTATTGAGGAGACTTTTTTTTTTTTTTTGGTTTTTGGCCCACACTCAGCAGCACTCAGGGCCTACTCCTGGCTTTCTCCTCAGAAATCGCTCTTAGCAGTCACAAGGGACCATATGGGATGCCGGGATTTGAACCTGGGTTGGCTGCTTGCAAGGCAAACGCCCTGCCACCATGCTATCTCTCCGGCCCTGAGACTTTTTAATAGTAAGTCTAGAAGTAGATATTGAAACTTATACCTCTTCAGACTTGAAATTTCAGATTCAAGCTTATTAGTATTATTTTTTGTTTGGGGGGCAACAACCAGTGTTGAGGGCTTAACTCATGACTCTGCACTCAGGTATCATTCCTGGTGGAGTTTGGGAGACTATATGTGATGATGATGATCAACAACCCAAGTTGGCTACATGCAAGGCAAGCACCCAGCCCTCTTTTAATATTGTATTGCTCTTTGGCCTGCAAACTCTCTGTTGAAATACTGCCATTGTGAATGAAGTAAGTAGATAATAGGAATTGATGTTTTTCCTTTGAACTGTAGTTGGTCATTTATGTTCCAAAATAGACATAATTGTAGCCTCACAAGCCACATTTTGTGCTCTTGGTTTTTAAGTAGGGCAACAGCTGGCCTTCACAGTATTCTTTTTCTTATCAAATAGGGATTGCAAGACGAGGTTTGTACAGGGTTTGGTGAGTTGTATTTTTACCATCTTCCATGATACTTTCTGTCTTTTGCTGTAAGTAGATGAATATAGTTGAAGTGACTTCCTTTAAAAAGTTTGAATATCGCTTTGTTTTTGGGTTGGGGTGTGTGTGTCACAGTTGCCAGTGCATAGGACTTACTCCTTGCTCTGTACACAGGGATCACTCCTGGCAGGCTTAGGGGAAATATATGGGCAAACCTGTTGTACCCTAGTCCAAAATTGAGACTCTCTTGTTAGTCAACTGTATTTTGTTCTACAGTTAGAATCTCTTTAGGGTCCTTATTGCCTTTTTTGGACATTTCTGAGTTGCTACTCCCTATTTCCTGTCTTCATAGGAACCACAGCCAAAAAGTGTTGGTAGAGACACTAGGAGACCACACTTGATGATTCTGGGAAAGTGAGGACAAGGAGTAGTAGCATATGAAATGCCAAGGATTGAATCCAGAGTCACATGTATGTGAGGCATGTTCTCTAACATTGATCCTACATTTCCCAGCCCCTGCCAGTCTTTTTTAATAATCACTTTTGCTTTGCTGTAAGGCCTGAAAGTTGAGACATACCAGCATTTAATGATTATAGAAGCAGATTTGTTTTTGTTTAATTTTTCGGTCACATCTTGTCATGCTCAGTGATCATTTCTAGCTAGTTTGAATCCTGGTCTGCATGCTAGGTAAGTATCTTGCCCCTCCCCCCCAACTGTACTATCATTCTGGCCCTCAGAAATAGCTTTTAGAGACAAAGTTTCAATATTTTGAATTCTCAATGCCTTTTTTTTTTTAACAAATCGTTCCTTTTTATTTTTATTATTTTTATTTTATTTATTTATTTTTTGGTTTTTGGGTCACACCCGGCAGTGCTCCGGGGTTACTCCTGGCTCTACGCTCAGAAATTGCCCCTGGCAGGCTCAGGGGACCATATGGGACGCCGGGATTCGAACCACTGACCTTCTGCATGCAAGGCAAATGCTTTACCTCCATGCTATCTCTCCGGCCACTAATTCTCAATGACTTATAAGAATAAATGGCCAACATATAGCACAGAATAGTCAGCACTTGTTGGTGTGTGCATGATTGATAATAAATAATTGGAAATTTGTGCCATTGGTAATTTCAGGATAAAAAGTATGTTGGAATATGGCATAAACACTGTATATAGCACAGATATTTTTAATTTAGGAAAGTCATTTCATTTAAAGTCAGATTCTCATGTGTGTGTGTGTGTGTGTGTTAAGATGCTAAAGTCAGATTCTCGTGTGTGTGTGTGTGTGTGTGTGTGTGTGTGTGTGTGTGTGTGTGTGTGTGTGTGTGTGTGTTAAGATGCTAGGTAAGAATCCAGGGCCTCATATATGAAAAGTACATGCACTATAACCAGGCTTTATCCTTGTCCTCAAGTAAATAGCGTTCTGTGCATTTAATGTTCCATCTCCAAACCTACCACGAGTGACAGTGTCATTCTGCCAGTGACCTTTCCCCATCCTGTTTCTTCAACAATTAAAGCAGGGGGCAGGGGCCGGAGAGATAGCATGGAAGTAGGGCATTTGCCTTGCATACAGAAGGTCGGTGGTTTGAATCCTGGCATCTCATATGGTCCCCGAGCTTGCCAGGAGCGATTTCTTTTTTCTTTTTTCTATTTTTTTATGTCCACACCCATTTGATGCTCAGCGGTTACTCCTGGTTACTCCTGGCTAAGCGCTCAGAAATTGCCCCTGGCTTGGGGGGACCATATGGGACACCGGGGGATCGGGATCAAACCGCGGTCCTTCCTTGGCTAGCGCTTTCAAGGCAGAAACCTTACTTCTAGCGCCACCTCACCTGCCCCGCAAGGAGCGATTTCTGAGCATGGAGCCAAGAGTAACCTCCTTAGCGCTGCCGGGTGTGACCCAAAAACCAAAACCAAAAATAAAACAAAACAAAACAAAAAATAATTATAAAAGCAAAAAAGTACCCATAAATATGTAGTGTTGGCTGTCATGGTTTCGATAAACATAGTTAACCCACCTCTACATCATTGAAATAGGCCTTAGTACAATAGCCTTGACTGACATAGTATTGTTACCATTCCAACATACCAACACACACACTCACACCACTTCCCTCCTTTCTTGGCCTTTTCTCAGTTCTGTAAGCCAGTGCCAAGGGTTTTGTGGTGGAATTTTTTGTCTTCAGGACAAACTTGGCTCTATGTTCACATCTTTCTTCTGACTGCCCTCAGGGATCATTCCTGGTGGGGATTAGGAGATCAGAAATGGTGCTAGGAATACAAAGTAGATCAACTGTCTGCAAAATAAATGCCCTTGTCATGTGCTGCACAAGTAGATTTTGTTTTTAATTTTGTTTTTGGGGCCATTCCTTAGGGCTATTACTCCTGGCTCTGTACTCAGGGAATCGTTCTAATGGCCTTGAGGGGTGATCTGGGGTTGTGGGGATTGATTCTGAGTCAGCCTCATACCAGGCCAAGGCCCTAGTCACTGTACTGTTGCTTGAGCCTTGCACAAGTAGATTTTTTTTTTTGCTTTGGGGCCACACCTGGCGGCATAATCCTGGCTGTGTGCTCAGAAATCACTCCTGGCAGGTTTAGGGGACCATTTGATATGCTGGGGATTGAACGTGGGTTGGCCACGTGCAAGGCAAATGCTCTACTCACTGTGCTATTGCTCCTGCCCCTCAAGTAGACTTTTTAAAAGAACTTTCCTAAGCCTTATAATTCAAAGTTTCAAACATTTTTTTAGTTATGAGATGCTAAAATAATATACTTTATAAATAAATATAAATAATATACTTTATAAATATTTATGAGCATCTCAGAAACTCCTGGTGGTTGTGTTGGGACTCAGACATGGGGAGCTGCATGGATGTAATGTGAGGGGGCTTTTCTTTGGCAGTTTGTTAAAGGTACTGTATGTCCCAGGAAAGAGCTGGCCAAAGCAATTTGATACAAGATGACTTCTAGAATAAACAAAAGCATATGCATAATCTTGGAAGTATGGGATTGTGCCAGTGAGACCTTGCAGGTGTTTTGACTATTAGTTGTGAGCTGGCTGCAGTGTGTTGGTGTTTGTTGGTTGAACAGGATGTTCCCTGTGTGCACAGTGTAACCTTGAAGGCTTGCGTCTATTTCCATTCCCCAGTAATGAAGTAGAAAACAAGCTGCTTTCCTTTTCTTCAGCTTTCAAAACAAAAGTAAGGCTCCCATGTCTGAATTTCACTTTTGCATTAGTGCAGGGGAGAAAAGCTCTGCTCCTAGAAGTGAATATTTTCAGAGACAAACGGTTAAAGAGGTGAGCCTTGATTAAGGACAAGAGAAAGAAAAGAAAGCAGAATGCTAAAGAACAGGGGTTGGAGCGTTGGCGCAAGCAGTAGGGTGTTTGCCTTGCATGCACTAACCTAGGTTTTATCCCCCGGCATCCCATTTGGTCCCCCAAGCCAGGAGCAGTTTCTGAGCACATAGCCAGGAGTAACCCCTGAGCATCACTGGTGTGGCCAAAAAAAAAAAAAAAAAAACCCAAAAAATAAAATAAAATAAAACAGAATGGTCAAGAACAGTTTGAACCTGTTGTGTAGTAAGTGACTGGGAGATTCAGTTAGTCTCTATAAATTCTCTATAGTTCTCTATATAGTCCTAAACTGAGCTGTATGGTGAAGGGAGCTATGGTGTATGGAGATTGATGCCCTCATTTACATCTCTCTTAAGCCCATTAAAACAGTTATGTGTAGGGTGTGAGAGTTCTGAACTAACTATATGTGATAATTTGCTTATAAAAAATTGAAGTCATTGAAATAAATTATCAGGTGCAAGAATAAGCCATTTAAAAACTTTTACAAGTGCTTCTGAGAAGTCAGGCTTTTATGGATTTCTCTGTCTTGTCACAGATAATTGCACTCTATATGAGTGCCTTTTGGGGTTCCTTCCTGGCACTCTGAAAACTTCTGTGGGAAAATGGTCTCTTTTTTTCTCCATTTTATTTTTGGGGTCATCTTGACAGTGCTTGGATTACTCTTTTTTTGGGGGGGGGCACACCTATTTGATGCTCAGGGGTTACTCCTGGCTAAGCACTCAGAAATCGCCCCTGGCTTGGGGGGACCATATGGGACGCCGGGAGATTGAACCGAGGTCCTTCCTTGGCTAGTGCTTGCAAGGCAGACACCTTACCTCTAGTGCCACCTCGCCGGCCCCGAATTACTCTTGGCGCTGTACACAAGTACCATATAGGTTATTGGGGATGAAACCGTGTCAGTTTCATGTAAAGCAAATGCCCTACTTGCTATACTGTCTCTCCAGCTTTGAAATGGTCATATTTTGTGCAGAGATGAAGAATGTTGCCTGCCTGAAAGTCCCATTTGTATTACTTCATGGAGCCACAACCTGTGGTGGGTGCTTAGGAACTACCACTAATGTCTTAGGGACAGGGATCATTCTTGAGTTTGGTGCTTTGGATACCGTGCAGTGATAATGGACTCTAGGGCCTCACACTTGCAAGGCAGGTGTGATTCACTGAGCCACATCCCTGATCTCTTAATTTATTTTAAAGTTGGAGACAGACAAATAAAAAAAAATCTGACAATTCAGCAACAAAAATGGAGTCATGTCTTTGGATGGTTTGTGATTGTGTGTCTGACTATCATTTATTTAAAAGTGTTGGAGGTTAATTTTGTGGGGGGAACCACACTTTGCAGTGCTGAGGGGTTGTTGCTGGTTCACTACTTAGGGACCATTCCTGATAGTACCTGGGGGACCATCTGCAGAGCCAGAGATTGAGCCTGTGTTTACCATGTGCAAAGCCTTATATTCTGTACTATCTTCAGCCTGAAAGTTAATTTTAAATCCTTGGCAAAGAAATTATTTCCTCTAAAGTTCAACTCTAGGAGGATTAAAAATTGAGTTGTCAGTTAATAATTTATTGCTTGGGGGGGGAGCTCTGCCACACCTGGTGATGCTCGGTGCTTACTCTTGGCTCTGTACTCATGAATCACTCCTGGCAGGACTCAAGGACTCTGTGTTGTGTTGGGATTGAACTTGGTCAGCCATGTTTGAGTCTTACCTGCTGTACTTTATCTGGCCTGTGGCCTTTAATTAATTAAATTATTTGGGTTTTTTTTTGGGGGGGCACACCTGGTAGCGCTTAGGGGTTACTCCTGGCTCTGCATTCAGAAATCACTCCTGGCAGGCTTGGGGGACCGTAGGGGATGCTGGGCATTGAACCCAGGTACGTCCCTGGTCGGCCTGGCCTAGTGCAAGGCAAACGCCCTATGCTGTGCTATTGCTCCGGCCTTGTGGCCTTTAATTTAAACTGATAAAAGCCTCTTTGTGTGCTACTGTGTGTCAGGCACTGTGCTTTTTGTTTTGTTTTGTTTTTGGGTCACACCCGGCAGTGCTCAGGGGTTACTCCTGGCTTTACGCTCAGAAATTGCTCCTGGCAGGCTCAGGGGACCATATGGGATGCCGGGATTGGAACCACCATTTTTCCGAATGCAGGGCAAACTTATTGCTTCCATGCTATGTCTTTGACCCCAGGCATTGTGCTTTATAAAAAGCCCTTCAGGTGCCTTAATCCTGAGGCAACCTTGAAAAGTAGATTTTACTGTCACTTTTTTCTGTTTTACAGGTGAGAAACCTGAGGCTTAAGTCCCTGTCTCTTGCCAAGCAAGTTGCAGAGCTGGGTGGTAAACTCAGGCCTCCTGATTCTGAAACTGAACTTTGTGTTTTGGTAGTGATGCTTCCCTAGACCAGGGTGTGGAGGGTGAGCTACCTTCTAGGGCGTCACCTCAGAAGAGAGCTGTAATTTACTCTTACGAGGCTAGTCTTAAACCAGAATTTAAGCCTGGGTCAGCCAGACCAGAAAGGCCTTGTGTTCTTTCCATTGCATGTGTCGTATTACCTCTAAAAGTACATTACTGTAATACCTGATTTACAGAGACCTTTTTATTTTTTTCTCTTCTTTTGGTTTATGTGTCACACCTGGCATAACCAAAGCTTATGCCTGATTCTGTGCTCAGGGCTCACTCCTGGTGGTACTTGAGGGAATTAAATGTGGTGCTGGGGATCAAGTTTGGGGTCTCTCACAAGGCTAAGTGTCTGACCCCTACATAATCTTTTTGGTTCCTCATTTCATTGCTTGTATTGCTTCAGTTCATAGAGTTAAAAAGGTCATTAGTAGATTAGAGAGTGCAAAGGTTGAGGTGCCTACTAATGGCTAACCCGACTTGATTTCTTTTTTTTTTTTTGGTTTTTGGGCCACACCCGGTAATGCTCAGGGGTTACTCCTGGCTATGTGCTCAGAAGTTGCTCCTGGCTTGGGGAACCATATGGGACACGGGGGGATCGAACTGCGGTCCGTCCAAGGCTAGCGCAGGCAAGGCAGGCACCTTACCTTTAGCGCCACCGCCCGGCCCCCCCGACTTGATTTCTTACACTGCATTGAGCACTGCCGACTTTCGCCCGAGTGCAGTGCCAGGTGTGGTTGGAGCTCTGCATATGTGGTATCTTGTAACCCTATGGCACCCTGAGTTTGTTTCACCTTCTTGTACCTGTGGACAGCAACCTGGGTTTTAGTCCCTTTTTTGTATTTGTGGGAACGAGAAGGAACTGTGTGTTCCTAGTTTCCAAATTTCATGCTTATATCTGCCTTGGTGTAGGAGTAAATTAGAAGTCTGGGCTTGGGATGAGCTCTCCCAGGACAGATCTGCTTCTGAGAGTGACTTGACAGATTTGTTGACTACTTCTCCTACTCACCTTTGATGACCTGATCTGAGGCCATTTCCTCATGAAATTCAGGTGGCCTTCATATCTTTGAAGGGATAGGGTGAGGTGCACAGCCAGTAAATGGTCAGTCTGGTTTCAGGACACAGTGTAGAGGAGGCTTTGGGGAAAATGATAGCTTCATGCTGGAGATGGGTGCTACATAAGTTGTCTTTTCCTCTTTCCTGGGCTTTTGCAAAGATGAATAATGCTTTCCAGAGTGGTTTGTAGTATATTCTGAATTAAACATAAAGTTTGGGATTCCCCTGATTTTGTAGTCATATAAGTCAGTAAAAGTGCCTTGTAATTTAAATACTAAAGCCTTAAATTATATGCTGTAAATTTTTTTTGGGGGGGGGTCAGACCTGGCAGCGCTCAGGGGTTACCCCTGGCTCTACGCTCAGAAATCACTCCTGGCAGGCATGGGAGTCTATATGGGATGGATGCCAGGATTTGAACCACTGTCCTAATAAATGCAAGGCAAACACCCTACTTCCATGCTATCTCTCCAGCCCTTATATGCTGTAAATTTTTATATGTTTTAAAACCTTGGTTTTAATAGGGAAATGCATTGGATTATGTTGTTATATGGAACATAAAACTTTAGAGGTTTTAGAGCATAACTTTGTGAGCCTTGGGAGCTCTTGTTGCACTTAGAGTAAACATATATTTACGTTTCTCTGATGTGAAAACTAAAGAAATAGGGATGGTTTTTATCTAGGGTTTGTTGATTAAAGTAAGAGTGTCCTAATAGTAAATATTCTGTGAAGGGCCAGATAATGATTTGAGCTCATGGGTCATTCCTTTTTGTAGCACTTGCATTCATTCTGTTGTTGGAACACAAAAGCAACTCTTACCAATATATAAGATGGATGGCTTAAACAAATTATGAAGCTTTAAAAAAAAAACTAGATGATGGACTATAATTTGGGAATCCCTGCACTTAAAGGATCACACTTTTAAAAAACAATTGAGGCTGGAGCTTCATTGTACAGTGGGAGAGCATGTGCTTTGCATGCCACCAACCTGGGTTTGATCACTAGCACATATGGTTCCTGAGCCTCATCAGGAGTAATCTTGAGTGTAGAGCCAGGAGTAAGCCCTGAACAGTCAGGGGTGCCCCTCATAACAAATTTAGTGATTTATTTTTTTTTTTTCATTTGAAAATCAATTTATTAAACTCACTAGATTTACAAACTTAGACCAGTTTCCTGTCTGTACCCACGCTCTCCACCCACCTCTCCACCCTCTCCTGCACTGTGTCCCTCCCACAAAAGAAGATTCTAGTCTCATCACTGAACAGGGGAGTCCGAGTCTTGGCTTGCAGGACAGGATATAGCCCCCAGTGATTTATTTTTATAAACAAATTATTATTGATTGACAGATTGCCAAATTTATTACTGATTGTACTGTGATTTATAGTATCATTATATACCATATATTATTTTATATAACATATTATAAATACCATACTTATAGTATTGTTAACGATGGTTTCACATGTACATTACCAACACCAGACCCATCACCTTTCTTCCCCCAAGGTTTTCAGATTCTCTTCCTAGGTCTCCCACCTAGCTCCCCACTCAGTTTTATGTATTAGATCTCCCTAAAAGAAAACACACTTAAATTATATATTTTATTGCTTTTGGTCTTGGAGTCACACCCAGTGGTGCTCAGGGATTATCCTAGCTTTGTACTCAGAAATCACTCCTGGCAGGCTCCGGGGACCATATGGAATGCCGGGAATCGAATTACCATCTGTCCTGGATAGACCCTGTGCAAGGCAAATGCCCTACTGCTGTGCTATTTCTCCCCCACCCCTCTTTTTGACACTCAAAAAAAATTTTTATTTTTTTGGTTTTTGGGCCACACCTGGCGTTGCTCAGGGGTTACTCCTGGCTGTCTGCTCAGAAATAGCTCCTGGCAGGCACGGGGGACCATATGGGACACCGGGATTCTAACCAACCACCTTTGGTCCTGGATCGGCTGCTTGCAAGGCAAGATAGCCGCTGTGCTATCTCTCCGGGCCCACTCAAAAATTTTCGTTCCACGCCCAAAGTGGTCCCTTGAACGTTGTGGTGCCACAGATTGAAAAGGGCCTTCCACATATAAAGCATGTACTATCTCACCCTTTGAGCTATCTTCTGGCTCTGTGTAATCAAAATTTTCTCGATCATTTCTGTTTCATGTGTCCTATATTTCTCTAAGTTGAGAACAGATTTTTTTTCAAGGTTGATTTTGTTTCTCCCAGCTTCATTTTTTTTTTTTTTTTTGGTTTTTGGGTCACACCCGGCAGTGCTCAGGGGTTACTCCAGGCTCGGGATACCATATGGGATGCTGGGATTCGAACCACTGTTCTTCTGCATGCAAGGCAAACGTTCTACCTCCATGCTATCTCTCCGGTCTCCAATATTTTTTTTAACATAAAATACCCATTGCAATATATGATCCTATAAGATACCCCTAGCTGTTAAGTTCTATAAAATACCCTTGGCTATAGAAGATTCTACAGACACCCTTTGATATGGAAGATCCTATAATGCTTTGCTATAGATTTTACAAGATACCTTTTGCTCTTGACACCTTTATTTGAGTTGTTTCCCATATTGTAGAGTAGTGTAACAGCCCACCTTCCAAACATCTTCCCAGATTCTCCCTAGACCCTTGAAATTTTTTTGTTTGTTTTTGTTTTGTGTTGGGGCGATACCCAGCAGTGCTCAGAGGGTTATTCCTGGCTTTGCACTCAGGAATCACTCCTGGCAGGTTAGGGAGACCATATGGGATGCTGGCCTGGCCCTTGAGATTTCTAACATGATTTCAGAACTCCATCCTGTGCGACCCAAATGGGAAATGAGTTTGTCTCCTAACATCCTCATCCTGTTTTTCTGGCCTGTTCTGTTCTGATCCCCCTTCTCTTCAGTCCTGCTACCTTTGAGTTGTTATTCAAACTCTCAGGCACTTAACCTGGCCCTGAAAAAAAAAAATCATCCATCAATCTTAGGACTCTCAGTATCTAGTCCCATTTTCGTGATAGTGTGTTTAAGTACATTCGATCCATGCCACTTCCTACTCGGAACCCTCTTCAGTGTAAAGTGTAACCTCTGCCTCTCTGTGCTTAACCACAGGCTGTGTTCTTTTTTTTTTTTTTTTTTTTGGTTTTTGGGCCACACCCGTTTGGCGCTCAGGGGTTACTCCTGGCTATGCGCTCCCCTGGCTTGGGGAGACCATATGGGATGCCAGGGGATCGAACCGTGGTCCGTCCTACGCTAGAGCTTGCAAAGCAGACACCTTACCTCTAGCGCCACCTTCCCGGCCCCAGGCTGTGTTCTTTATACTGACTTGCATAGAAAGAGGAGGCACAGTAAATGCAACCCATACACACCTCAGCCCAGGCTTTGTTTTGTCTGTATTGTGAATGGGGGGGGAGTGGGGTGAATGGGAAAGTAAAAGTCTAATCCTGTTCTAAAAGTTCATGTGATGGCGAAGGTTTTTTTTTTTTAATCCCAGTGCTTCTCAATTATTTTCTGTCATGGCCCCCTAGGAAGAAGAAAACATTTTTCGCACACCCCCCCACATGACTGTAAATAGTCAACTATAACCTGCAAAACTTTGCTTTATTCTTTCTGGTTCCTCCTAAGCAGTGCATCTTCTTTGCAGCCTCCTTTGAGCACCACACCCCTAATTAGCTTCATCTCTCGTCTCCATATTTGTCTTTTCAAATCTTCTAAAGGTTTTAATAGCACCCTTTATTTGCACCTGAAAAAGCAGTTTTAGCACTTTATAATCAGCTTTATTATACATATTAAAATTACATAATTATAATTTATAATCATTTTATAAATCAGCTTTCAAAGTGCTAAAGGGAGGATAGATTTTGTATTTTTCAGACCTTTCTTCCAGCTTCTAGGATGATACTGCGGGGCAGAGACGTTGTGTGTGTGTGGATGTGATATGTAATGGGCAGGTATGTGTGTATATGTATGTATATGTGTTATGTGTTGTGATGCCAGGGATCAAACCCAGGTCTCCTGTATACAAGACATGCTCTTTCTTGTTGAGCTGCAGCTAATCAGGACATGGCCCTTTTTTGTGAGGCTTAGGAGGGAAACACCTGGCAAATGTTCAGGGGTTACTACTGGCTCTGCAACTCAGAAATTACTCTTGGTGGTGCTCACTGGACTATATGGGATACCAGAGATCGAACCTGGGTCAGCAGCTTGCAAGGCAAGCACCCAACCCACTATATTATTTCTCTAGTTCAGTGGACATGGACATTTTGAAGAATGGTAGTTACTTGTAAATACGTATTGCTACATGTACATTTTAATTTCCCTCGGGATGTTTTTACTTGAATTAAGCCTAGGGAGGTTATAGGTTGTATATATTCTCGAGTGGTAGAGCATATGCTTCACAGAGAGGCCCTGAGTTTGATTCTAACACCCTACCAACCTCCCCTGTCCCCCTTCAAAAAGAAGGAAAGTGGTATAAAATGAAGATCCTCGGGTAAAATGTCTTTGGTATTGGTGAGGTTTGGATGATGGTTCTTATATTGGTGAGGTTCCATCTTTTATTTAGCAAGTTGGAATACATTTACATCTACTAGTAAAGTAAAATAGTTTGCCTCAGATTCTACAGAGTTAAATTGTCTTTTAACATAAAAGGTACAATTAGAGAGATAGACTTGAGACTGTATTTCTGGACTCCGATCTGTTATGGTGAACTTCATTCTATATTTCTTAATGAGCTCCCCTCCTGCCTCAATTACTTGCCTTTACAGAATGAGACTCAGGAGCCCTATAAAGGTAACTTTCTTTTCTTGAATAGAACCCCAGGTTGGTTGTGGCTGGTGGATTGTAAAATAGAGAGCAGGGACTTATTTTTATATATATGAAAGTAAATTTAAACAGTTTAAATCATTGTCATGTTTAGACACATAGTTTTGCTAATTCTTGAATCTAAACCTATATAGCTAGTTTAATGAAGAAATCTCTTCATTAGTAAACAGATGTTCTGTTATCTGCATAACAAATGAGCCATTTTATTTCGGATGTAAAATAGGCATCTATAAATGAATAGTTATTGAAAGTAAAGACTAGTTCATCTTTTCACAGTAGGGTTTCTCCAGAAAACCCTCATTATTGAAATACGGCTAGTTTGAACTAGAAAAGCATATAGTAATAGGCCTAAGCAATTAGCCTTTATTATAATGGAGTGAATGCTTGAAAAAAATTGTGTGTATGTGTGTGTCTACATTTTCATCAATTGGTGTTAGTCCCAGGGAACCACATAATAGAAAACCTTTATTGAAATTTGCAAAGAAAGGTGCTGTCTTATTCATGGGCATGCTTTAGTTCTTGAAGCTAATAACTTGTAAATCTTTTTTGGTTGGGGGGCTGTAATAATCTGTTTATGGTAAAAATGAAGACGTGTTGATTGAAAACTGGTCAGTATTTTGAATTAAAAGGCAATGTCAAGGGACTCAAGCATCATATATTACACATAAAAATGACAAGAGTAGTGTGTTAGCAAATGTTGAACAATGTATTAGAGTGAGATAGGATAGGATGGAACCCATAGGCTTTCTGATTTCTGAAGTGTGACTACTCCACAATATCTGGCTTCACACCCTTGATGTGATGTCATAGAACTTGAAAGTGATGCATGGGGCTGGAGCGTTGCATAGTGGGTAAAGCGTTTGCAAGCAGCCTACCCAGGTTGGATTCCTGACATCCCATGTGGTCGTCTCCCCCACCCCCAGCCTGCCAGGAGTATCTCAGCACAAAGCCAGGAGTAACCCCTGAGCACTGCTGGGTGTGGCCCAAAAATGAACAAAAAAAGCAATGCATATATTACCTGACCGCAGCTATAATCTTAAGTTGTGCAGTTTCATAGCCTGTATTTTTTTTTTTTTTTTTTTTTTTTTTTGGTTTTTTGGGCCACACCCGGCGGTGCTCAGGGGTTACTCCTGGCTGTCTGCTCAGAAATAGCTCCTGGCAGGCACGGGGGACCATATGGGACACCGGGATTCGAACCAACCACCTTTGGTCCAGGATCGGCTGTTTGCAAGGCAAACGCCGCTGTGCTATCTCTCCGGGCCCTAGCCTGTATTTTTTACAAGTGTATTTTAATATTTTTTAATTATCTTTTGTAGATATTTTTTAAATACTATATTGTCTTTGTCTTTTCATTATTAAATTAGCAATCTTTTTACTTTGTGCCAGGAAATTTGAGCCACCCCAGGTGTGGGGCTTATTGGTCTCTCCTGACTCTAATTAGGAATCACTCCAGTTGGGACTCAGGAGACTATATGTAGGGTGACTGCATAACCAGGTTGGGTCCATGCAAGGCAAGATTCTTAACTCCTATACTTGTATACTTGGTCTCTGCTTCCCTTTTTATTTAGACTTTACCTAAGGTGAAGATGGGATGTGGTAAATACAGTACATGCCTTTTTGGGTGTGATCCCCAGCAGTAGAAACTTAACATCTTACTGATAATTTGTTTACATAAATTCAGCAGTTTTCTTTTCTTTCTTTCTTTCTTTCTTTCTTTCTTTCTTTCTTTCTTTCTTTCTTTCTTTCTTTCTTTCTTTCTTTCTTTCTTTCTTTCTTTCTTTCTTTCTTTCTTTCTTTCTCTTCTTTCTTCCTTCTTCCTTCCTTCCTTCCTTCCTTCCTTCCTGTCCTTCCTTCCTTCCTTCCTTCCTTCCTTCCTTCCTTCCTTCCTTCCTTCCTTCCTTCCTTCCTTCCTTCCTTCCTTCCTTCCCTCCTTCCTTCCTTCCTCCTCCCTCCCTCCCTCCCTCCCTCCCTCCCTCCCTCCCTCCCCTCCCTCCCCTCCCTCCCTCCCTCCCTCCCTCCCTCCCTCCCTCCCTCCCTCCCTCCCTCCCTCCCTCCTTCCTTCCTTCCTTCCTTTTTTTTTTTTTTTGTGGTTTTTGGGTCACACCTGGCAGTGCTCAGGAGTAACCCTGGCTCCATGTTCAGAAATTGCTCCTGGCCTATACCTCCATGCTATCTCTCCGACTCCAAATTCAGCAGTTTTAAGTATATAATGTGTTGATTTTTGACAAATGTATGATACATTTTACCTGAAGTTGCTGTTTTTTGTTTGTTTTTAAATTTTAAATGGTAGTTATTAGTGTAGTTAATTCTCTAACTGTGTTTGTCACTCTTTGTTCTAAGCTTCATATCATGGGCTGGTCCTTCTGGCTCTCATGCCTATTGTCTCTGGGTTTTATTTCTATACTGTCTTTTAGCCATGTTTATACTCCTGACTCTGCATTCAGTGCTCACTCCTGGGAGGGCTTGGGAGACTATGTAGGATGTTGGGGATTGAACCTAGTCAGCTACTACAAGGCACACACCCTACCTGCTGTACTATTGCTCTTGCACTCAGTTTGTTTGCTTGCTTGCTTTTTTTGGTTTTTGTTTTTTGGGCCACACCTGGTGACGTTCAGGGGCTACTTCTGGCTATGACTCAGAAATCGCTCCTGGGGGCCGGAGAGATAGCATGGAGATAAGGCGTTTGCCTTTCATGCAGAAGGACGGTGGGCATCCCATATGGTCCCCTGTACCTGCCAGGGGTGATTTTTGAGCAGAGAGCCAGTACTAACCCCTGAGCAATTCCGGGTGTGACCCAAAAAACCAAAAAAAAAAAAAAAAAAAAGAAATCGCTCCTGGCTTGGGAGACCATATGGGACTCCGAGGATTAAATCCGGTCCGTCCAGGGTCAGCCACATGCAAGGCAAACACTCTACTGCTGTGCTATCTCTCCAGGTCGTTTGCTTTCTTTTTAACAGTGTAGTTGTTAACCCAACTAAATTGTCCATACTGATAAGGAATTGTCCACTTTGCTTTTAAAAAGAAAAATTGAAATTATTTTCCATGACACTTTGGTGACTTGCAGTTTTGCAAGTCATAAACTCATTGATACTGGTGGGGAGAACAGCATTCTCCTGGCTATCAGAGACCTCTTAGGATGAAGGTTTCATTTGTTACTTAATGTAGGGCCCGGAGAGATAGCACAGCTGCGTTTGCCTTGCAAGCAGCCGATCCAGGACCAAAGGTGGTTGGTTCGAATCCCGGTGTCCCATATGGTCCCCCGTGCCTGCCAGGAGTAACCCCTGACCACTGCCGGGTGTGGCCCAAAAACAAAAACAAAAAACCAAAATCATTTGTTACTTAATGTAAAGGCTCGGTAAAGTCCCAAACCTAATGTTAGTCATTAAAATTTACCTTGGAGCTTTTATCTCCACCTTGAAAATTGACACAGATGTTTTTAGTATCAGACGTTTGGACACTTGGCAAGATTTAAACATGTAAAGTTAAGTTCCAACAGAAAATTATTTGTTCCTTTCATCCAGCCTTATTTCATGTTGTGGAATATTAATAAGTTAGCAGGGTGTATCTTAAGCCAATATTATAGTGTGTTTGAAAGATCTATCTCCTCACCTCCCGATTTTACTATAAGCAAATTTTTTATCTTTTAAAACTGTCATATTATAGGAAATAATTATAAATGCACCTGTTAAATTCTGACCTTGAACAATAACCTAACACGTATTTAAAGTACTTCTGGATTGTTTCTCTTTCAATCTGTCTTGTAGTCTCTCCTCTTCTGCCCTTTAAATAGTAATCTACTTGCTCAGTTGCATAGTTGTTCCTCATCTTTGGTTAGTTGACACAGTTTTAATCTATTACTGCCTGAACACCAGGTCTCTAAACTTAAAATTCTTTATCTCTTGGCTCCCAGCCTAATTCTGCGAAGTACCTAAGAGATCTCCACTCAGACTAACCAACCTGGTTAGAGCATTCTGAGTGTCTCCAATGACCCTCTCAGCAGCCCCAATGGTGACCCTTCTAGTATTTGGTTATGTGATAGAACTTGTGCTTTATTATTCTGGGGGGCAGAGTGGAGAGGACTTGATTCACATCCTGCAGTGCTCAGGCTTTTCCTTGACCTATGTTAGTACTCCTTGGCAGTGCTCAGAAGATTATATGTAGTTTCAGGGAGTTGAACTTGGGTCATCCAAATGCATAGCAAGTACCATATTCCAGTGTTTTGTCTCTCTGAACTTGTGCTTTTAAAATATCTTGTATGTACTTTTTTTTCTGAAAAGTTGATATCTACAAAGAAAACCTAGAATTTTAGTCCTAACGAGAAACATACTTCTGTGTGTGTTTGAATTTGCATTGCTAGGTAACCTCTGATATAGCCATATAATCTTTTTCTTGTCCCATTTAAAATATTCATTTGCTCTTCTCGATCACCATCATTTTCTGCAGGTTAATCTGCTATGTCAGCACAAACTTTGAGATAAAGTAATCTACTACAACATCTTTTACAGTTCAGGGCAAGTTGGTGGAGCCTTTTAAACTTCTTTGAGTGCTATTCCTGATCTGAATTGGTGGATATTTTAACTTCAAACTTACATTTTCGGGGCCGGGAAGGTGGTGCTAGAGGTAAGGTGTCTGCCTTGAAAGCGCTAGCCTAGGATCAGGACTGCGGTTCGATCCCCTGGCGTCCCATATGGTCCCCCCAAGCCAGGGGCAATTTCTGAGCGCATAGCCAGGAGTGACCCCTGAGCATCACACGGGTGTGGCCCAAAAACCAAAAAAAAAAAAAAAAAAACTTACATTTTCTTGACATGCAATCAAGACTTCTTGGGCCGGAAAGATAGCATGGAGGTAGGGTGTTTGCCTTGCATGCAGAGGACAGTGGTTCGAATCCCAGCATCCATATGGTCCCTCAAGCCTGCCAGGAATGACTTCTGAGCGTAGAGCTAGGAGTAATAACCCCTGAGCGTTGGCAGGTGTAACCTCCCTCCCCCCCAAAAGACCCCAAACAAGACTTCTTCCCTTCTTTCGACCCACTTTTATAGTGCCTGGTTGGGCTTTATGAGAAGCAGAGTATTTAGTAGATAAGCCTGATGTTTCACCAACAGTCTTTAAAAACATCAGTACCTGGCTATCTTTGCAGTGGAAAAAGGAATGAATACATGAGAAGGTTGCTGAGAGGATTAAGTGAAGTAACATGTGTAAGAGACTACACTTGTCATATCAAGTTATATATTGATAAATATAGAACATTTATTTTCAGCCACCTGTGGAGAAAATATGATTTCCATTTTTGCAAATGGGATTGCAAAGAGGAATATGGTTATGGAGGTGGAAATGCCAGCCTTGTGTTTACTCAGATTTCAATGTCCATGCTCAACACAGCAGGATCTTGTTAATAGACAGGTTCTGATTGGCTTCTCATAGAATGGGGTACGTTTCTGTCCAGCTCAACCACCTTGAATAACTAGCTCTTTGGATTCTTATTGAGGAAGTGGTGTGGCTTGGCCCGAAGCCCAGATTTGGTCCACTCTGTAGCTTTCTTCCAGAGGACTTTGCTTCATTCTGACTTCTAATTCTTGCCAGTGGAACAGTGGAACACTCAACTGCTCTCAAGATCAACGAGATTTCATTTGTGAATCACCTGTAAATTGTTTATTTAATTTTACTTTTTATGGGGGTGTGGGTGCCATACCAGGTAGTGCTCAGGGCTTACTCCTAGATCTGTTCTCAGGGATCACTCCTTCAGGACTCTGGGGAGTCTGCTGGTAGAGCCTGAATGAGCCCTTTGTGAGGCAAGCAGCTTACTATCTTCCTGGCTCCTACCTGTTAAATTATTTAAAACTCCTTAAAATAGTGAGAATCAGAAGTATTTTACTTGCATATTTATCTTACCAGAGCCATATGTACTTGGTATTCCCCCCTTTTAAAGAATCCTACATTTAAAGACAAGAAGGATAAGACAAGATAAGAAATGGATTACTGGGGCCTAAAAAATAATAAAGGGGTTAAGGTACCTGCCTTGTATGCTGCTGGGCCTGGTTCAATTCTTGGCATGGCATATTGTCCTTTGGGTACCACCAAAAGTTGATCCCTGAGCACAGCCAGGAATAAGCCCTAGCACAGTCAGGTTTGGTCCAAAAACTATTAAAGGAAAAATAAATGGGATATGATTACTTAAAGCAATGTATTGGACAATCACTTTGTGTTTATCAGCTTACTCTTAAGTGCCTGTGTTGTGCTTGTGACCCTATCACTAGCCAACTCTTTCCTGCCCTCCTTTTCATTTTTGTTAAAACAGTGTCATTTGTTCCGTCTATCAGGTTGGATACCACCTATTTCCAAGGCCTTCTCTCCTTTTCATGCCAGTAAGTCAGTTGAATTCTCTCTACTCTGTCTTGTGTGAAAATGTGGCCTTTTCTTCAGCTATCTGTGTGTTGGCTCTTGACCTGTTTCTGCATTACCAGAAGCCCTTTCTCCTACCTACGTAGTCTTCTGTGGTGTGCTACAGTCAGAGATAATCTCCTGAATCAGGAGAAGTTGGTTATGTCCCACCCCTCTCAAAAGACCTGTGGTCTCTGTAGAGATAAAGTAGGATTGATGAGAGAGAAGATTTGAACTGGACTGGACTGCCTCGGTTTCAGTCCTATGATACTAGGCAGGCTACTTAGCATGTCTTTGTAATAATAGTGCATCTTTCTGGACTCTTGTGAAAGTTACACATTATTAGAATGGCAGATTTTGGCACCCAGTACATTTTGAGTGTCGAAAGTCCAAGCTGCTATTAATATTTGTGACTTTAAAGGGGGAAGTAGCAATTTAAAAAAACTAGGGAGTTACTTCAATCAGCCTAAAAGTTGAGCTGAATGCTATCTTTTAGAACAAGTTATAGGTTAATAATCTCCTCATTAGCAATGGCTAGTCTCTGTACCAAGTGTATTACAGGTAAAATGTCACATATGTACTCAACTTCCTCCAAGATCGACGAGATTTCATTTCAGCTATGGTGGTTAGGAAGATATAGTAATCTATCGTCCAAAGTCAATCAGGCTCCTGGATGGACCCTGTCACATCTAAGGATATTATTTTGGAGTATAAAAGCAATACTGAGCTTCATTTAATCCCTTTTATAGGCATACTCCCTCTTTTTATATTGAGGGAAACCCAAGTATATAGGGGTTAGGTGATCTAACCAAGAACATATGGCAAGTAAACTATCAAGCCAAGAGCCAACTATTCTAACCACTAGGATTCCGTACTTGTTGTATTGTGCAATCTCTGTTTCTTAGAAGGGAGCCCCCTATTCCCAAGAAGCAAGGGAGCTCTGAAACTAGGATGGTTTTATAAAACCTGAGTGGCAGAGGGGCCGGAGAGATAGCATGGCAGCAGGGCATTTGCCTTTCATGCAGAAGGTCATTGGTTCGAATCCCAGCATCCCATATGGTCCCCGAGCCTGCCAAGCGTGATTTCTGAGTGTAGAGCCAGGAGTGATTCCCCCACCCTCTCCCCTACCCCCCATAAAAAAGCAAAAACTGAGTGGCAGAGAGGGAATTGGGCATTAGGACTTAATTTTTCTGTCCTGCCATTCCCAGACTGTGACCTTTCTGTCCTGGATTTTACTGTCTCGATAATGCTAATGTCAAATAGCCTGTAATTCTCCTAAAGGAATGTCAGTGGTTCCTTTTGTGACAGAGTCTCACATCAATTCTGAGGAGATTGCACTCTGGTATTGATCTGTTTGCCTGCCTGCCTCTTGTCAGCCCAGGCCTATCTGTGAGTTCACCTTTTTCTCCTGGCAGCAATTAACTTAGAGCCTGCTGTCCTAATCCAGCCAAGGAGTGAGAAAAGAAAGCTTATAAAGAGAAAACACTCTTAATATAGATAACCATCTTTGTGCCGGGGATCTTAGGGGTGAATACTGAAAAGAAAAGCATAATATTTAACAAAATTGCTGGCTTAGCAGTAATATAATACTTATGAGTTCTTTAATGTAATCTTTTGAGTATCAATATAGCCAGCAAATAGGTTGTAGTTAACATTGCATGGATAGAGATTATGAAAAAAAAATGAAACTGGGACCAGAGAGTAGCATGGAGGTAAGGCCATTTGCCTTGCATGCAGAAGGACAGGTGGTTCGAATCCTGTCATACCATATGGTCCCGTGCCTGCCAGGACGATTTCTGAGTGCTTCCAGGTGTGACCCAAAAACCAAAAAAACCCAAAAAACATAAAACTTCTATTTTTTACTTATGATGGTAAAAATCCTGATACTCCATAGTAATGTTATTTGGTTATTCTGAAACTTGGAAATTGACCTAATAGAAAATATTATTTGGGATGTTTAATAGTAACTACTATTCCTTATACAAGAGCTTTCATTCTAAGTACTGAGGATAAATTATATGGCACGGACCAGAGCAATATCATAGCAGGTAGGGCATTTTGCTTTGCATGTAGCTCATCCAGGTTCATCTCTGGCATCCCATATGGTCCCCCAAGCCTGCCAGGAGTAATTTCTGAGTGCAGAGCAGGAAATAACCCCTGAGCACTGGGTGTGGCTCAAAAAAGGCTCCCCAAATCATATAGCATATATTAATTGGATGAGTAAACATTACACATTTTGTAAAAGTGTTGATGAGATTCAAATTTATATAATTCTTTTGATTTTTTTTGAGCCACACACCCATTTGGTGCTCAGGGGTCACTCCTGACTAAGCACTCAGAAATTGCCTCTGGCTTGGGGGGACCATATGAGACGCCTCAAACTTTTTTTTTTTTTTTTTTTTTTGGTTTTTGGGCCACACCGCAGTGCTCAGGGGGTTACTCCTGGCTGTCTGCTCAGAAATAGCTCCTGGCAGGCACGGGGGACCATATGGGACACCGGGATTTGAACCAACCACCTTTGGTCCTGGATCAGCTGCTTGCAAGGCAAATGCCGCTGTGCTATCTCTCCGGGCCTTAGATGCCTCACTTTTAAGTATCTTAAGAGATACTTTTTTAGGGGGCTGGAGAGAGAGCATGGAGGTAAGGCATTTGCCTTTCATGCACGAGGTCATTGGTTCGAATCCCGGTGCCCCATATGGTCCCCTCGTGCCTGCCAGGAGCAATTTCTGAGCCTGGAGCCAGGAATAACCCCTGAGCACTGCCGGGTGTGACCCAAAAACCACACACAAAAAAAAAGATACTTTTTTAGTATGGCAAACTGTGATACCCTAAAAGGACGGAGGGAGAAAAGGAGAAACGGTTATGAGAAAGTGGAGGGAAAAGAAAGAGGGAGAACTATCTGCTATAGAAGTAGGCTGTGGGTTGGGTAAAGGAACATACAGTAATTACGGAAATTGTTGGCAGAAATGAATACTGGTGAAGGGATGTGTATTGATCAGATGGGGGGGACCAAGCCCAATTGGGATTGAACCCGGGTTCGCCATGTGCAAGGCAAACGCTTGACCACTGTATGAATGTTCCATCCCTATCAATAACTTTTAACTATCTTATGGTGATTTTAATTTTTTGTTTTTGGTTTTTTGGGGTCACACTGGCAGCGCTCAGGGGTTACTATCCGGGCTCCAAGCTCAGAGAAATTGATCCTGGCAGGCTCGGGGGACCATATAGATGCCGGGATTTGAACCAATGACCTTCTGCATGAAAGGCAACGCCTTACCTCCATGCTATCTCTCTGGCCCATGGTGATTTATTTAAAAAAAAAAAAAATTGTTTCAACATATCTCTGAATCCCTACTTTACAGAAGAGGTTATGTAGATAGTTGAAGAATCCTGAGGGGCTAGAGCGGTGGTGCAAGACATAGGGCGAGCTAACCTAGGATGGACTGCAGTTTTATCCCCCTGTGTCCCATATGGTTCCCCCAAGCCAGAGCGATTTCTGAGCACATAGCCAGGAGTAACCCCCTGAGTGTTACTGGGTGTGGACCAAAAACCAAAATAAAAAATAAAAAATAGTCCTGAAAACTGCATTTGGCCTTCTTCACTGAGGCACCAGAATGTTGGACTCCTTGTGGCCCCTGGGCCTAACCAGCCTTATTTATCTCCATTGTACAAACACGAAGACAGGGAAACCTGAAGTATGGCTACTTTTCAAGCTGGAAATTCTTATCTATATGTATTGAGTGTTGTTTAGGTCTAGGTTTGTTTTATCTTGTTTTTCTAAATAACTTTTTTTTTCCTCACATTGTTTAATCAGGAAAGGAAACACTGGTGAGAAACTTAATTTTGCGTTTTTTTTACTCACACTTCATAACAATACAGTCTTTATCACTGTTTATGCATATTTCTGTCTTGGACTTAAGATAAAAATAAAGAAACTAATCATCTGATGGAAAATTAAGGATGGAAAATTTATATATCAGCTATATGGTATGTTTCAGTTTTGGGGCAACACTCAGGGATGTTTAAGGGATTTACTGCACTCAGCAATTACTCCTGGCAGGTGCTCAGGATGCCAGAGTGTGAACTCGGGCCTGCTACATGCAAGACAAGTGCCCTACCCTGCTGTACCCAAGAATAATATTTGTATGTAGTATAGTATGTATGTATGTATGTATGTATGTATGTATGTATTTAATTTGGTTTGAGGCCACATCCAGTGGTGCTCACTGGACCTATCCTGGTTCTGTGCTCAAGGATCAGTCTGGGAGGGGGATCAGGAGAGCTTAATGTGGTGCTGGGGGATTGAACCCGGATTGTGTATGCAAGGCAAACATGTTCCTCTGTACAATAACTCTGACCCCAGGATAATAATTTTATACAATTATTTTAAATGAAGGAGGGCTACAAAGGAAATTGTTTCGTTTGATATTTTATGAGCTAGGAATTGAAAGTCTTAAAGTATATTACATAAGTTGATTATATGCAAAAATACTCCAAGGTTAGTCCAGCTTTCCTATCACTTATATATTTGCTATATATTCTTCACTATACCTGTGGGCCATTTTCTTATTATGTATTAGTCGTACATACTGGGGTTGTCTTCCATTATGTCAAGAGCTCTCTGAACTTTAAGCTCTCTCACCTGTTACTTGTATGATACTTAAAATAGCTCCAGTCCTCTTGTATCACATTGCACACCTAAGTTATAGTTGACTTTCACTTTACATCTCTTGACTTTCCAGGATCTTTTGTTGCTTTTTTTCATCCTAGGTCTATTTTTATAGTACAGTGCATATTTGAAAAAGCAACTTTTTTTTTCCATTTTAAAATTTACTTTTAACGGGGCCAGAGCGATAGTGCAGTGGTAGGGCATTTGCTTTGCTTTCAGCTGACCCAGGACAGACCTAGGTTTGATTCCCCAGCGTCCCATATGGTCCCCTGAATCAGGAGCGATTTCTGAGGGCAAAGCCAGCAGTAACCCCTGAGCATCACTGGGTGTGGCCCAAAAACAAAAAATATTTTTTTTTAAATTTTATCAGATTTGGTCAGTAGTACAGTGTATATCTCACATGTGTGATCCAACACCTGTGTGCATACATAATTTCGTGGGGATTTTTTTTTACCATGGATTTTTAGAAAGAGCAGCTTCAATTATCTACTGAAATTTGTTTTTTTTTTTTTATTTTTTTTTGGGGGGGGGTTGGGTTTTGGGTCACACCCGCCAGTGTTCAAGGGTTACTCCTGGCTCTATGCTCAGAAATCACTCCTGTCAGGCTCGGGGACCATATGGGATGCGGGATTCAAACCACCATCCTTCTGCCTGCAAGGCAAACCACCCTACCTCCATGCTATCCTCTCTGGCCCCTGCTGTCTCCCCCCCCCCACTTTTTTTTCTTTTGGGCCACACCCAGTGACACTCAGGGATTACTCCTGGTTTTGCACTCCTGACTTAGGGGACCATATGGGACACTGGGGGATGTAACCGTGGTCCTAGGTCAGAGCATGCAAGGCAACCACCCTACCTCTTGCACCACTGGCCCCCTTACCCCCTTTTTTACTTGCTTTGAAATTGAGGCTGTTTTTTTTTTTTTTTTTTTTTTTTTTGTGGTTTTTTTGGGTCACACCCGGCAGGTGCTCAGGGGTTATTTCCTGGCTCCAGGCTCAGAAATTGCTCCCTGGCAGGCACGGGAAGGACCATATATGGGACGCCGGATTCGAACCGATGACCTCCTGCATGAGAGGCAAACGCCTTACCTCCATGCTATCTCCTCCGGCCCCGAGGCTGTTTTTATTAATGTCATTTTTTTTTTTTTTTTTTGGTTTTTAGTTTTTGGGCCACACCGGACACCGGCGGTGCTCAGGGGTTACTCCTGGCTGTCTGCTCAGAAATAGCTCCTGGCAGGCACGGGGGGACCATATGGGACACCAGATTCGAACCAACCACCCTAGGTCCTGGATAGGCTGCTTGCAAGGGCAAACACTGCTGTGCTATCTCTCTGGGCCCTATTAATGTCATTTTATATTTGACACCTGCTATCCTTTTGGGTTTCTTTGTTGGTTGTTGTGTTTTTTGTTATTGGGTCATACCCAGTGATGCTCAGGGTTTTACTCCTGGCTATGTGCTCAGAAATCACTCCTGGCTGGGGGGACCATATGGGATGCTGGGTGATTGAACCGCGGTCTGTCCAGGTTAGAGCTTACAAGGCAAATACCTTAGCACCTGTGCCACTGCTCTGGCCCCAGACACCTGCTATCCTTAATGAATATGAAATCATTAAGGTAAAAACAAGTATTGAGGGCCCGAGGAGAGATAGCACAGCGAGCGTTTGCCTTGCAAGCAGACCGATCCAGGACCAAAGGTGGTTTGGTTCGAATCCCGGTGTCCCATATGGGTCCCCGTGCCAGCAAGGAGCTATTTCTGAGCAGACAGCCAGGAGGTAACCCCAGAGCACTGACACGGGTGTGGCCCTAAAACCAAAAAAAAAAACAAGTATTGAACATTCATTTGAGAATTCATGGAGAATGGATTGAGGTAAGGACATTGTGGCCCAGAATCTAGAGCAATGATTTGTGTTTCAGTTTTTCGTTTGTTTTTTTTGTTGTTGTTTGTTGTTTTGTTGTTGCTTTTGGGTCACACCTGGCAGCGGCAGTCAGGGGGTTACTTCCGTGTTCCTGGCACTCAGAAATTGCTCCTGGCAGGCATGGGGGACCATATAGAATGCTGGGATTTGAACCACTGTCCATATTGAAACGACTGTGTCAAGGTAAACACCCTATCACTGTGCTATCTCTCCGGCCCCCTGTGTTTCAGTTTTGAGACTATATCCTGCTATTTTCAGGTATCAGGGGTTTTGCAAACACTCGACCCTTACACTATTTCTGACGTTTTGTAGTGGTCCTCAAACTATGGCCTTGGGCCACATATTGTATTTGTATCTGTTTTGTTCTTCATTGCAAAATAAGATATATGCAGTGTGCATAAGAATTCGTTCATAAGTTTTGTTTTTACTATAGTCAGACCCTCCAATGCTCTGAGGGACAGTGAACTGGCCCTCTGTTTAAAAAGTTTGAGGACCCCTGTTTTAGAGCAATGATTTAAAAGGCTATACTTGGACTAGAGATAGGCAGTGAGTTGAGGCACACAGGCCTTCTGGGTTTGATCCTGCCACCTCTTATGGGTTTCCCTAATTTCATAGCCAGGACTGGTCAGTGAGCACTATCAGTGAGACACTGTCAGTGAGACAGTGCTACATGTGGCCCAAAAACAACATAAAAAGGCCACACATCATATCATATTTGTACATGTGGAATCTTTCCTTTAATATAATTGGGGGAAAGGGGTTGGGTCATACCTAGATATACTCGGCTACTCTGGACAAGATGTGCTGGAGATTGAACCAGCATCTGTCACATTGCAAGGGGACAGGCATCTAACTCCTGCACTATATATTCTCTTCCTACCTCTTTTAATTTTGAATTTAAATGTTTGCTCTAAGAAGCCTGTCCCTGAAAAGATTGGTGAGATGGTAACGATGGTAGGGTAATTGCCTTGCTTGCGGTGACACAATTTTATCCATGTCCCTCATATGATTTCTAGAGCCCTGCTAGGGAGGGATCCCGCATGATTATATTCCTGCTAGATTTAAGCGACTACCAGTTGTGTGCCCACCGCAAAAACAAGAAACTTCTCCTTGAGAGAATGAAATCATAAAGATGCAGGTGAGGGAATTACAGGTTTTCTAGAGACAAAACTCATAATGTACCAGTTGCAGAGGAAGAAAGGGAGAGGAGACAGACCTGACCTTGGTTATGTGGGACGTGGGTCTTTGGATGTGGTGGCTGGTCTACATATCTCAGGTTCTTTTCCAGCTTATTTTCTGAGATCCATTATTTTTCTCTCTCCCATGTTTATCTGCTGACTGGGTACTGCTGCTTGTTGTTTTTTAATTATTTTTTTTACTTCTTACACATCACTTTGCAGTTGTAATGTTCTATATATCACTTGAAGAGGGCCAAAGAAAATATTTCCTTTAAAATGTTGCTGTCACTGCTACTATGAATAGATCACTTATGCCTTGATTAGAACGTTTGTGGGTAGGGATTATTAAACACTTAGTTTAATTCTATTTTCATTGAGTGGGTATTGGGTAAAAGCTGTTTTTGGTATTTCAAATGAATAAAGAAGTAACTTCTCAAAGATTCCTAGAGAAAATTGGAAACATTAACAAGTAAGTACATAGCCTGGGTATGCCATAAAGCCACCTTCAACTTAGTTTAATAATGACCTTGATCTTAGACACTGATTAATGGACAGAAGAGAAAGTATTCAGTCCACAGGATTGAGAGGGTAGGTCATCTTGTAAAGAGGTTCCATACTTGTTGAGTATGGCTCCAAAAGTAAAGGACAAACAAAAGTTTAAAAAAAGATATAATTGGGGCCAGAGAGATAGCATGGAGGTAAGGCATTTGCCTTTTATCAGAAGGTCATTGGTTCGAATCCTGGCATCCATATGGTCCCCCATGCCTGCCAGGAGCGATTTCTGAGCGTGGAACCAGGAGTGACCTCTGAGCGCTGCTGGGTGTGACCAAAAAAAAAAAAAGAGAGAGAGATAATTGTCATTACCCTTGAATACATGAGAGACCCCTCTAAAAATACATTAACATTTTCTGGAGTTGGAGTAATGGTACAGTAGATAAGGAATTTCCTTTGCATGTAGCTGACCTGTATTAAACCTCCAGGTTCCCATATTGTCCTTTGAAGTGGACCAGGAGTGTAAAACCAGGAGTAAATCCTGGGCATTGCCAGGTATGTCCCTTCTCCTCCCCCACACCCAGTGTTTCCTTAAATATTCTTTTTTACTCACACTTAAGAAAACAAACAACATTGGGGGTAGATTATTTGCATTTAACCTTCTGTAGCTTTTAATTTTGAGCCTGGCTATAACAAGGAAACCCAGTAATGAAAATTGGATTTTCAACAGTTCATGACTTGTTTAGATAGGTAATAGCTAATTATGCATGGATTTGTAAATTTTCAATTAAAAGTAAATGCTTTTTTTTTTTTTTTTTTTGGTTTTTCGGCCATACCTGCTGATGCACAGGGGGTTACTCCTGGCTATGTGCTCAGAAATCACTCCTGACTTGGGGGACCATATGGGATGCCGGGGGATCGAACTACAGTCCACCACTCTGGCCCTAGTAAATGTACTATTATTAAAGAGCTGTTTCCCATTTTCTTGCGAGCCTTCAAGCATATAGATATATGCTTGGCAGACACCTTACTGCTTGCGCCATTGCCCCAGCCCCGAGCATACATATTTTGAGATACTTTTTTGTTGGTTTGTTTTGGGGTCATACGAAGCACAGCGGCGCTCAGGGGTTACTCCTGGCTCTGCAGTCAGAATCACCCCTGGCAGGCTTGGAAGACCATATGAGATGCCAGGATTCGAACCACCATTCGTCCTGGATTGGCTGCATGCAAGGCAAACGCTCTACCGCTGTACTATCTCTCTGGCTCCAGTATTTTGAGATACTTAAACTGGAATTTGAACTTTTTAGAAAAGAGCTTGGGGGGGGGGGAAGAGTTTGGTCTGGAGAAAGTGCACCAGGTAAAAAGCTCTTGCCTTACATACATAAGGCTTACCCAGATTTGAGTTCTGGTACCACATATGGTCCCCTGAGCAGTGCCAGTTGTGATTCCCTGTTACAGAGGTAGGAGAAGTATGTTCTTCTAGGTATGGCCCCCAAACCAAAATAAACAGTCTAACTCTAGTTGCATCTATTTCCTTGTGTTTAAAACTGTCAATATTTTCACTATTGCTTTGTTTCCTTCATTGCTTTTATCTGCCACAGGGTTATCTGACTTTCTAAATCTGCTGTATACAGTATTTTCCGGCGTATAAGACAACCCCCTAATTTTGAAGTTAAAACATAGGTTTAGGCCTATATTCACTGTATCAGACAGAACGTTCTGTTCTGCAAACTGTATGTACGACAGTGAGCCAATACAACAACCAGCCAAAGGTTCAACTGTAATAGACTTCCTCTCTGACTCTGGCCAATCTGAGCAGGCTTTTTACAGTGTAGATTTGGGTCCAGAACACTGTTTATTTGCATGCATAAAAAAGCCTGCTTGGATTGGCTTGAGTTAGAGGGCCGGTGAGCAGCCTTGCAGTGATTGGTGCAGGATCAAGTTGGAAAATTCGATTTTGTGGCGAACATAAAGACAATTTTCATTTAGCAGGCATATTGAAACAATTTTTCAGGATATACTCGGCGTATAAGACGACCCTCTGAATTTTCGGTTGACTTTTTTTTTTGTTGCAAAAGGCATCTTATATGCCGGAAAATATGGTAGATTATTTTGTTGGGAGTAGCTTAGATTTTCTGTCTTTCAGATGTAACTTTTTCCTAAAATCTATTAGAAACCATATTCATATAAACCTCTTAAATTTTCACTTCTATTATTTAAGAGTTTGGTGTTTGATAGAATCGATTAATACATCTTGCAAAGAGGAATCTTAGGTACCAGAGAGGCAGTATAATGGCAAATGTGCCTTTCTTGCACATGACCAACCCAGGTTTAATCCCGATACCCATTGTGATCCCTGAATATTGCAGAAGGAATTCCTGAGCACAGGGCCAGGAATAAGTCCTGAAAGCAGAGAGTTTTGCTTAGTAAATATTAGATCTTGAAAAAATTAAATTCTTTTGTCAAGTATTGGGCAGGCTTTGTATTTGTTTTACTCTTTCGGCAGTACTGTTAATGAGCTAATAAAAGCTTCGCAATTCCCTTTTTAAGAGATTAGGAAATAGTCACTAAATCAGTGGTTTATTGATTTCCTGGGTGATGCCTAAAATTTCCAACTGTATAATATATTGCCACTTGACTTTTCTTTTTATATTTCAACTACTGTGTTCAAAACTGTCTTCTGTAACATAAAACTCTTTTGTTCTGTATTTTGCCAATTGTAGTATCACTTCACCTGAGTGACAAGGCCAAGACCAACAGTATTTTTAGACCTGACCTGCACATGGAAGTAGGCTATGTCTGTCTTATAACTTCATTCACACATTCAGTTTATAAATATTGTGTACCCATTCTGCGCTGGCACTCAACTAGGGTTTTAGAATGCGACCATGAACAAAAATTAGTCCCTGCCTGCCTGAAATTTGCATTGTGATAGGTAGAAGTAGACAGGCAATCCACGGCATAAGAGTAAAATATGTCACTGAGTGCACGTTTAGAGTATGTGGAAAAGGAGAGTGGTGGGCCCAGGAGACTTCTCTGAGGGGAGGAAACCAGGATTACAGTTAGAAAATGAATCCACCGTTGCTCTGTAGTTTTTTTAATTTTCATGCAAATGGAAGATTGTAGTGCTAAAGCTCTTGGCTTGTCCAGTTAGTTGCAAAGTCTCCATTTCATCATGACTTCCATTCATTCCCACAGCTGTTATTTTAGTTGAGGCCTGGGACACTTTGTGCTCCTCAGCATTAACCTTGCTTTTCACACTGTCAGTCTTGCATACTACATCATGGTTATCTTTGTAAAAGCTGCAATTCTGCACACAGAAATGTCAACTATCTCCCCACTGACCAGATAAAACACATGCTTTAGGGCCCAGGGTTCTCTCCTCTCCTCCTGCAATACACCGGTCCCTATCCCGTGGACCCATCCATTGCTTTTCTTTCTTTGCTTAAAGTTAAAAATCTTTTTCTCCTCCGCTACACATCCATGTCTTGCTGCTCTGAAGCTCTATATAAAATGAATAGTACATATTTTTTGTTGTTTTTTCGGCCACACCCATTTGATGCTCAGGGGTTACTCCTGGCTAAGTGCTCAGAAATTGCCCCTGACTTGGGGGGACCATACGGGACTCCGGGGGATTGAACCGCAGTCCTTCCTTGGCTAGCGCTTGCAAGGCAGACACCTTACCTCTAGCGCCACCTCACCGGCCCCACATAGTACATTTTCTTCATCAACTTCTCCAAAGCTTCAAGAAATAGCTTCCTATTCTATACTGGTAGCCCATTGTGCAAAGTCTTATTTTGATACATCTGGCAATGCTCTGTGCTCAGTAATTATTCCAGTGGTGCTAAGGGTATCATAGTATCATATGTGGTGCCAAGGATCAAACCTGGATAACTGCTTTTGAGGCTAGCATTGTAACCCATGTACTATCTCTCTGGCCTGAGTAAAAATTTTTTGTGTGTGTTTTCTCTTTAACATACACATCTCTGGTGCCCTTGGTATTCTTTCATTTAGAAATTCTGTCTGGAGAAGAGTTTTTTTGTTTTCTGTCTTTGTTCTTACTCGGGAGATATATAATTAGTAATTTACTAAATAATTAGTAAATCAGGGTCTTTTTGGGGGGTCACACGTGGCCGCACTCAGGGGTTACTCCTGGCTCTACACTCAGAAATCGCTCCTGGCAGGCTTGGGGGACCATATGGGATGCCGGGATTCAAACCACCGTCCTTCTGCATGCAAGGCAAACACCCTACTTCCATGCTCTCTCTCCAGCCCCTCAGTAAATCATTTTTGTTTTTGGTTCTGGTTTTGGTTTTTGGGTCACACCCGGCAGTGCTCAGGGGTTATTCCTGGCTCCTTGCTCAGAAATTGCTCCTGCCAGGCTCGGGGGACCATATGGGATGCTGGGATTCAAACCAATGACCTTCTCTATGAAAGGCAAACGCCTTAATTCCATGCTATCTCTCCAGTTTCAGTAAATCAGTTTTTATATGGATTTAATAGATGCCAGTCCTTTATTCTCCATATCTCAGCTTAATGAGTTTCTATTTATTGATGTGGATAGATTTAAGATATGTATTTATCAGGGGGTACAGTGAATAAATCTGCTTGGATTTAGGAGATACTGTACATATATATTCTGTTAATTGTTACTGTATTGTTGCCTCCCAGATTGAGAAGGAATCAAACATGAATAAAAACATGCCCGTATTCATTATAAATATATATCTTATCACTGGTAGAAGCGTTTTCCTTTTTGTTTTTGTTTTTGGACCATACTCAGCGGTGCTCAGGTATTACTCCTGGTTCTGCACTCAACAACTACTGGCAATACTTAAGGGAGCCATATAGGATGTTGGGGATGAAATCCAGGTCAGCCATGTGCAAGGCAAGTGTCCTGCCTGTTGTACTATTGCTCTGGTCCCAAGAAGCCATTCCTACCCCACCTCTGATCCTTATTACCTTTCTTCACTTTTCCCTTGCTTTCTATCTCAATAGCTTTTTTTATCTTGGAATAAAATTTCCCCTTTACCTAATTGGTAAACCCAAGCCTCAAAAAAACCTTTTTAGGGGCTGGAGAGGCGGTGCAAGCGGTAGGGCATTTGCCTTGCATGCACTAATCTAGGATAGACTGCAGTTTTATTTCCCGGCATCCCATATGGTCCCCTAAGCCAGGAGCGATTTCTGAGCACATAGCCAGGAGTAACCCCTGAGTGTCACCAAGTATGGCCCAAAAAGCAAATAATAAAAATAAATTTTGGGGCCGGAGAGATAGCATGGAGGTAAGGCGTTTGCCTTTCATGCAGGAGGTCATCGGTTCGAATCCTGGCGCCCCATATGGTCCCCTGTGCCTGCCAGGAGCAATTTCTGAGCCTGGAGCCAGGAATAACCCCTGAGCACTGCCAGGTGTGACCCAAAAACCAAAAAAAAAAAAAAAAAAAAAAATTTTTAAAAATTTAAAAAAATTTTTTTTAGGGGCAGAAGAAATGGTAAGCAGCCAACTTGGTGTGATTTTCTGGCACCTCATATGGTCCCTTAAGCCCCACCAGGAGTGATCCTTGAGTGCAGAGCTAAATGTAAGCCCTGAATACAGCTGGGAAACATGCCATAGTAAGCTGTCTAAAAATTCTTAGTCTCAAGCAGGATCCTTTGCTATTCACTTGACCATTTTCCTCTATAATTTAAGCAGAAGCACATATTTAATTATTATTTTTCCTAAAGGCTGTTTGCCATGGACCTGCTAAAACCACCCTCTTCCATTGGCTTGGGTTTTTCTAAACATCCTTAGGAAACCACTTAAGTTTGATTCCTTTAAAATAGGGGTCTCAAACTTATGGCCCGCGGGCCATTTGTGGCCCTCCGTACAACATTTTGTGGCCCTGCCCTAGAGGAATCTTTTTTTGTTTTGTTTTTGTTTGGGTCACACACCCCCAATATTCAAGGCTTACTACTAACTTTGCACTCAAGGATCACCCCGACTTTGCCTCCTGCAGCCCCCAGGTAAATTGAGTTTGAGACCCCTGCTTAGAATGTGAGCTGATGATATTGGCAGAATATTAACTTTCAATAAGTACTCATTATTCAGATTTAGCAGTAATTGTTGATACAGGGCCAATATAATTTCCTTACCATTCTTTTAACTACCCACCCTGGGTTATTTTGAAGCAAATCTGACATACTACACACTTGAAGATTTCAGTTTGGGTTCTTTATAAAAAGTATTATTTATTTATTTATTTATTTATTTATTTATTTATTTATTTTGGTTTTTGGGCCACACCCGTTTGCTGCTCAGGGGTTACTCCTGGCCCCTGGTTTGGGGGGACCATATGGGACGCCGGGGGATCGAACCGAGGTCCTTCCTTGGCTAGAGCTTGCAAGGCAGACACCTTACCTCCAGCGCCACCTACCCGGCCCTAAAAAGTATTATTTCTTATCGTTGTATATATTACTGCATTAACAGACACTTCTACCACAAAAACTAGGTACTGCTCCTAGTTGAGTTTTTTCAACTTCGAGCCTCCAGGAGATTGGGAAGAAACTGGACTGAGCATCAGACTCACTGAGCTACACAAATTGTTTCTGTCCTCTGCGCCCGAGGCACAGGCATTCATGGGTCTTTTCCCTGTGGACACAATGCAGGGAGGCCACCTTCTGTTTCATAAATTTATTACCAATAAGCCTAGGGAACAATGCTGTCGGAAACGTGGATCTGGGCCTGTTAAAATCAGTCCTGTGACATGGGCTTAGCCTTTGGCTCCCTGTCTGGAAAATTCCAGGACTATATAAAAATCATTTCTAAGGTCCCGATAGACACGTTTTGCCAAGAATGTCAGATATCTCCTGACAGTTTGGCATTCGCCTTTAAATATTAGATTGTATCATCATAATGCCATTCAGGGAAAATAAGGTGGTGGGTGGTTGGCATTTTAAAAGTGAAATGAACTTTCTGGGAATGTTAAATCATTTTTTTATTCTAAAAGTGCTGATACTTCACTAGTGAAATGCTAAGTAAGTGAAAAGCATTATTTGGCAATTTGGATGAGAAGTGAATAGAATGAGATTATTGGATATTTTTAACACATTTTAATGAGAACTGAGAAAGTGATGAAGAAAACTTCTAGTGAGTTTCTGCCCAACTACTTGTCTGACCAATATATCTCAGAAATTGATCGTTGTTTTTGTCATTGTACCTTGTCTTTTTAAAGACAAGCATTATCAAGCAGTGAAGTTGCATATTTTTTGTGGGCGAATTTTCATTTGTGGTGATGGCACTGCTTATTTTTAATGCAATGTTTTTTTGTTTTTGTTTTTGTTTTTTTTGGTTTTTGGTTCACACCCGGCAGCGCTCAGGGGTTACTCCTGGCTCTATGCTCAGAAATCGCTCCTGGCAGGCTTGGTGGACCATATGGAATGCCAGGATTCGAACCACTGTCCTTCTGCATGCAAGGCAAACGCCCTACCTTCATGCTATCTCTCTGGCTCCCCTGTTTTTCTTTCAATTGAATCTACATTCTTTTTTTTTTTTTTTAAATCTGATTTTTTTTTTAATCTACCATTTCAAGGCAGCATAAATATAGCACAACTCATTTTGCCAACTTGGTAGACGCTCAGAAATCGCTCCTGGCAGGCTGGGATGCCAGGATTCGAACCACCGTCCTTCTGCACGTAAGGCAAATGCTTTACCTCCATGCTATCTCTCCAGCCCCTGAATATAACTTTTGAGTGGCTTTCCAGTACCACTAGATCCAAGCGTACTTCATGATAAGGCCTTTGATGGAGCCATCAAGTCTGCACAGCTGGCTGGGTTTTGCTGGGACTGCTCCCCTGCATCTCACCCCATAATCCTCTGCCCCCCCCCATAAAGGATACTGAATTTATGTGTACTAGGTTATGATTCATTGGGGCTAGATCAGGAAAGAAAATACAAAAGAAGGAAAAACTAAGAGTCTTACTTTCATTTGCTTGCTTGCAAAGTGCATTCTTATCTTTTACATATTTAACCCTTGTAATCCTTAGAAATTTTATGAAATGGTGTTTTTCCACTTTGCTACAGAACAGAGTCTCAAGTAATTTTTATCTAGTTTACCCAGTAAATGGCAGTTCTGGGATTTGAATCCTCGACTGAAGTTTTGTCATACACTTTGTTGTTATTGCTGGTTTTTTGTAAGCTGGGGCTTAGTCTAGCACCTCACTCTATTGCTGAGCTACATCCGTGAATCCCTGATGCTGATCCTTTTCACAAAGATAGATCTATCCACTACAGGATTTGATTTTTTTGTTTTTGTTTTGTTTTTACATTTTATGGGTCTCCGGGTACATTTTGTTAACACTCTGAATGGTATTTCTCGAGGCTGTCATTAGTTCTGGGTAGCTTAGAGTCTGTGTAATTTCCTTTACTTTCCACCATAGCATTGAGAGTAAACATGAGGTCACGATCCTGGGAGGACTCAATGAGTTTGTAGTGAAGTTTTATGGACCACAAGGAAGTAAGTACATGTATTGGTATGTGTTCTTCTACTATAATCTTTTTTCCCTATTCTATAATATACAATGAGGCTATGAAAGAGAGAGAGGGTGGTATGTATTGTTTGTTACAAGTAAATTGAATTGAATCTGGGACCAGTAACAAAATCATGGTTTTAAAATTACTCTTACCTCATTTCTTTGGCATTGTTAAAGTATGAATTCTCAGTTTTATTATATATTGCCACATAAATGGTTTTGAAGGAAATGTTCCTTTTTTTTATTTTTCCTGGGGCTTGAATGAAATATATAGTGTGTTAAGTAATTCAATGACAACAATTCAAGGGGAAGAAAATCCTTGTTTATTTTAGAACTTTTAAATATATTTAAGTCTGAATATGAATTTATATAGAATGGTAGTGACTCGTGATTCTTGAAGAGGTGAATTTTCAAGGTGTCGGATAAGATTAAATTAATTTGTACACAGATTTATATTTGGAGATATTAGAGATATTTTAATTTTTGAAATATTGATTATTTTTATTTTTATTTCAGCCCCATATGAAGGTGGAGTATGGAAAGTCAGAGTGGACCTTCCAGATAAATACCCATTCAAATCTCCATCTATAGGTATGTAACTGCTAGTTTCTCTCTTTAGAGAGTTTGTAATCAAGAGAATAAAAGAAAAATAAAATCCTACATTTTGTAGGCAGTAATTCCAGAAATGGCTACTTAGCTGAATTTTCCCCTTTTTGACCTTGGTTAAATAATCAGTGACTTTTGTTGGGGAGGGGGACCTTCATAGTATAATAGATGTTTAAATATATCCTTTGCATGACTTTGATGACTATAATTTTAGACTTCCCGCTTGGAGTCATTTTAAAACTTGTCCATTAAGGCTCTTCACTGTATAATAAATAACTTAAATCTCATTTCAAATGCCAGATTGTTGGAATAATTGTTACTATCTGACCTAATTAAATTTTTTTCTGTATCTTACTTTACTTTTCTCCTCTCCAACTCGATACCTAACAGTGAAATTACCCATTTTTGTTGTCCCAATCTTTAGCCCTTTATATAGCAGGAGATAGTAGAATAAAAACCTCAAGCAGGTATTTTTAAAGAGTTACTTTTTTTTTTTTTTTTTTTTTTGGTTTTTGGGTCACACCTGGCAGTGCTCAGGGGTTATTCCTGGCTCCAGGCTCAGAAATTGCTCCTGGCAGGCACAGGGGACCATATGGGGCGCCGGGATTCGAACCGATGACCTCCTGCATGAAAGGCAAACGCCTTACCTCCATGCTATCTCTCCGGCCCGAGTTACATTTTTTTAATCTCTCCATCTTCCTTCTGTTTTAGTGTATTACTATTTTTTCGCCCTCATTAAGGCACCTAGTGACTTTTTTGAGATTTGTAAGCTTACACCTATTATGTATTTATGTAGAATGGTAGTAATGTAGCTAACTGAATCCAGTTTTTAAATTTTCCTTCTCAAAAACCAGAGAGATAGTACAGAGGGCAAGGCACTTCTTGCATGCAGCTGAGCCAGGTTTGATCCCAGTACCACATACATTCTTCCAAGAATAGCCAGGAGTGATCCTTGAGTACTGCCAGGTGTGCTTCTCTCCCCCTCCCCCAGTCATCTGGAGAGGACTTTGGAATCAATGACAGATCTTTTGGTCTTTATAGACATATCTTTTCCCATTCCCCCATCCAAAAGGGTTTTCTAAAAGGTGAGCAGAAAATTTTGTTAAGCTGTATGCTTTGATTATAGGCCCCATACATTTTTAAGATAAGTAATACAGCAAAAAGTAAGATTCCTAATGGGATAAAATAGCTGTATCACCAACATCTAGTTGTTTTATATAGCTTTAGAAAATACTGTGCATAGTTAGGGGTGTCACTCAATTATAAAATGCTTGTCTTACCTGAGTTTGATTCCCGGCATTACCAAAAGAAAAAATTGAACACAACTAGGGGCCAGAGCGATAGCACAGTGGTAGGGCATTTGACTTTTATGCGGTTGATCCAGGATTGACCTCAGTTCGTTCTCTAGCGTCCCATATAGTCCCACAAGCCAGGAGCGATTTCTGAGTGCATAGCCAGGAGTAACCCCTGAGCATCACTGGGTGTGGCCCAAAAAAACAAAAATAAATAAATAAATAAAATAGACACAACTGTAGGATGAGAGATGTAACTCACTGAGAGAGCACATGCCTTGCATGTATAATGGACTGACCTATTGCACCCCCTTTACCCCCAAATAAGATTACCAAGCAACTATAATTCCCTCTTAGGATGCACTCAGAATAAATGTAGAATGGGTAAGGCACTTGCTTTGCATGTAACCTACCCGGGTTCAATCCCTGATACCCCTTATGACTCCTGAGCCCCTTTAGGAGTGAATTTCTGAGTGCAGAATCAGGAGTAAGCATCTGACTATAGCTAGGTATAGCCCCAAAACAAAAAGATTAAACCGATTGGAGCCTCTCGGGTGCCTTGAATTTTTAAAATGCATTGATTTCGACAAATTCACGGATAGTTAAGTTGGAAATTTCCCTATTGCTATAAGGGCCTTTAAGTTTGAGTGAATGGTGAAATAGGAAAAGTCTGGTATGGTGCTGAGACTTAAAACACTCTCTATGTACATCTGACTTAAATCTATAAAGGTTGGCAGCCACCCAGTCCCAGTTCCATTTTAGTTGGGGGGAGGTATATTTCACTTATTTCAAGAGGACATTTCTCATATTAGGGTTCTTTGTCCGGTTTCCTGTCCCCATTTATCTCTTGATTTTAGGTGTTTTGTCTATACAGGCA